>NW_026623333.1:53350-112955 GCF_030028575.1 Malurus melanocephalus | reverse complement strand
CAATTTTGGCAATTTAAATCAATTTACCATCTTACAGCAGAACAAGCACATAGGGATGAGCTGTAGCATTTCTGGCAGCTTTTGTGCATCTCCTGGTCTCTCTACCAAGATGTTCTCCAGCAGTATAAAATGAGGCTGTGTCAGCATAACCAACCACAGCCACCTGTTTTCTGGGGTTTACAACCCAGCTGCCAGTAAACTGCTATGGGGAAAGTTTGAAGCATGCAGTTTCATTCCCAAAACAATTTTAAATTCAAATTTCCTTTTTTAAAGCTAGATATTTACTGGTTTTATGTTACACAAATATATTTGAGGAGAAAAATATGCCTACTTTTTAAAGTGTAATGCAAAGTAGCCTCCTTGAGAAATAAAATGTAGTGTATTTGGGAAGATTTGTTGGTAGTCATTGTTCTTTGCTGTTTAAAGTCAGTCCCATCTCGACTTTTTGGACAAGTAAAGGCCCGTCTCTCTTACCCTTAGAGTATGCTCTGGCTATTGCTGCAAAACTTAACATTTTCCCAGCTGGGAATTACTTACTCAAGCAACCACTACATGTTTGCAGGTGTGAGATCCCAAATTTACCCTTTGAATAAAAAAGGATCTTGATTCTGCAAATATTCAGGCATTTACACTAAAGCCCATCAGTGGACTTACTCAAGTGGTAATTTTAAGCCAATAATTCAGATCTTTGCAGGATCCAAGATCTACATTTTAGCAGTGAGTAGTTTCAGAATTTTATTATGTATTTTTAATATGCAGAGTATTAATCTAAGCTGTTTTAATAAGAGTTGTCCTGGTTGATCCGGTGCATAGTAGTAGAAACACAGTCAGTAAGTATTTATCTAACAAATTAAAAACATAACCCAAAAGTTCTATGGTGGATGTGTTTCACTTAAGAATGTATAATCTATGCTGTCAATTGGAGTGAATATCCATCTTTTATTTTTCCGTAAGAGGCCTGTTCTTTCATTTTCCAAATGAAAAATAAACAGCTCAACCTACTCAAAGTCTATGCGAATTACAGTCTAAAGCCAAGCCAAGCAGCCTCACRCTACTCACACATTCCTCATTGCATGCAGCAGTCCCATCAGAAAAATTTACCATAAATATATATTTATGCATACACCTGTATGATTAAATACATGCACACCTGTGGTATCTGTGTGTGTATATATATATATATATGTATGCATATATATATTACATATGATATATATATATTCAGAATATGTTACCTATATTCACATATAAATATACCTAGAATTACATATAGTATRTGAAGTATAATACACATATACACATCATAACTTTTTGTGTGTATGTGATCAAAGAAAGAGGTTATTGAAAGTTTTTACAGGACTTCTAAAATGTGGAAAAGTTTTAAAAGAAGAAAAGTCCATGTGAAATTCTTAAATGAACATGTACATGACTTTCCATTGCATTCATGTAATTTTGCAGTTCTCTGTTCAATTATTAAATATCTTATAAAGCAGCAAAATAACTAGATGGCTGTTCATATTTTCATAATGCTGACATAATTTAGTAATTGAAAAATCATGAGTGATATACAGAAATGGTGAATTTTGATATGATTATATATATAAAACTAAATGTATATACATTATAGAGATCTACTTCAAATTCTTGGGGATTTTTGCTTCAAGGGATCACTGAAAAATATGTCCAGTTAGACTGAGTTTTTATGATATTGCTGATGGAAAATAAAGTTAATTTGTTAGTATTTATAATAAAGGGGAAAATGAAGCTCATGATGCGAAACAGGTGAGCCCTGTGATGATGTTTTATAATATTAGTAAAATAAAGAGCTGTTATAAACTGGCAGGTCCTATCCATCATTGCTTATCTGAAGGTATATGGGAAGTAAAATGCTGCTCTCAGTGGGATGACTTCCTAYTTCTCTGCTCTTTACACTGATAAAAAAATCTGTATCCTTCATATGCTGGATACAGACAAAATAAAGATGATCCTCCAAAAGAGTTGATAGCAACAGATGAAGAGTTAGGCACTTTGTTAGCTCTGTGAAGCTCTGGGACATGTAAGATTCAGGCCACAGGCTGGGAAGAGCTGTTTTTATTTTTGTGACATTATTTAAGTGGTTCAAAGCCATTGGCTTCAAGGTCAGCTCTGCAAAGGCAGCAGCAATGCAGGTGTTGAGCTGCTTTGGGAGGAGGATGATCAGGAATAGCCTGTGACAGTTTTGCACTGCAGATCATAAGCAGCTCTGGTCCCAAGGAAATGCTACAGCAATTTTTTTCCCCCTCTTCTTTTGGAGCACTTTGATTCACTTTAAGCCCCCTGTTTCCCTTTTTGCCTCTACTTCCCACCCTTACTTTATGTGTACTTTTTAGTTCATGTGTTCCCATAGCAGAGAGTACATCTCATTTTATAATATTTGACCATGTCTGCAGCAGTGCWAGCTGGCAGGAAACCTCCTGATCTAGTTCTGGTTGCCTCAAAAAATATAATGTGCCTGTAGTAACCTGAGTTACTGTAGTAACCTGATTCTCATTCCAGTCTCTTGTTGAATAGATGCTTGCAATATTTCAGCATTAAACTTGATCATTTAAACACTTCATTGAGAATCTGCATTTAATGGAGAGGTTTAGTCTATAAATCACGAGATTTACTATACACTTCAGTGTGGTCATTTGAACCAGAGACTACTACTGGTTTTCAGTATAATTTTCATGCAAATTTACAGAAAGATGCCTGTGATCTGCAGCCTTACTGGGCAACTGCTGTGTCTATGGAAGGGAGGTCAGAGACTGTGGCAGAATTTAGCCCTCACCTCTTTTTGATTTTGACTTCTGCTGGTTGCTGCCCAGGCAATGCAGTAGGTGACTTCCTTCAGCAATAGGTGCCATCAAACCTGCTTTAGGAGCAATTTGTACATCACACTGAGCTGCTGAGCAAGGGTTGCAGGCATCAGAAACCAGATCTGGGTCAGCAGCCAGTGGTGACACCACAACATGAAAAAGATTAAGGTGGGAGGGGGCARTTCACACAGTGGACACCTCACCCAGGCTGTCCTGACATTGCCTCCTTGGCACTGAATGAGGCTTTTTGTATTGTGAACATTGGGTCAACTGTGTTGCAGTGAAATCAGATGGACTGGGASAGGGGAAGAATACCTAGTTCCATCTAGGAACTGCCTGAGCCTGTTTATACCATTTTGTGACAGAATTATTAAACAGCCTGCCTATTGCTGCAATCACCCTAGGTTTCAGCAGCAGTTATTCTGGGCAATTGCTCCCAGCTCACCAGAGGCCAACCTGCACAGACATTGATAATTCTTTCTCTGCAGTTATTTACACTGTCAATAAATTAAACTGAACAGCAATGCTCTCTAGTAAGCCATGTCTGKCAAAAACTCTCACAGCAATCCAATRAAGCAGCATCAACAAAAAATCCTGTWTAAAATTGTGGCTGTGAGGCTCACTCATCCCTGTTTCAGAGGATAAGGTGCCACTTGATCAGTAACAATAGATCAGATGCTACCCCTGTGCTGGACCTCAGGAATGAAATAACCAAAATCAATATATTATCAAAGGAAAATCTTGGGTGCTGTGAGGAGTTCCTGAAGCTCAGGCTTATAGCTCAAATGGCTTTTACCCCTCCTCTGCAGCAGTGACAGGAGTTAACCAGCAGAAGGAAAAGGCACAACAATGCTGGAAGCTGAAATGAAAACTTAGAGAATTGGGATTGGACTGGACATGGCATGTGTAGAGACTAATTTAGCATAGCCCTTCAATAAGTACTTGTCTTGAGTGGGATCATTTGTGTGCTTGGAGTCAAGCTGAGGCCTAAATGGTGCATGAGCACTTTAAGTGGAGCTCAGTATTYGCACACATACAAGTGAAATATTCCCTTCCCCGTTTTTTTTTCTTTGTGTTTGTTTGTTTGTTTTTCCTGAGTTGAAGGTTTTTGGGAGTTGCAAGAGTGTTGTTGCTGCAAGTGTTGCTTTTTGCTTCCCCAGGGATGGGAAGGTGGGAAGGTRCTGCTTATTCCAACAATCCTGTGGTACTCCATGTGACTGCAAGTGGCAGGGCTGAGACAGGATCCTGTGGCAGTATTAAACTCTACAATCCAAGAGTTAACAAGAGAATACCTAAACACATAGTCTTTGGCTGCAGTCCACTCAAAAGCTTGTTGGCATTTATAAATAAATTYGTTGTGTTGATGGAGGACAAATAGTAGCTAAAAGCTACGAAGGGATATCTCCCTTTGGGGAATTTTATTCTGAGAAGATCTGCAGTAAGAGCTTATTTCAAATACAGAAAGCTTGCCTTTAGAAACAAAAAGAAAGCTCTGCCAAGCTCATCACTATTTAAAAACTCTGCAAGGGAGAGATTTAGAATAGGTTATTTAACAGGTATCCAGCCCTTTCCCTGGAAAAGCTCCTGCACACCAGTCAGGTGATGTTTACAAGTAGGGACTATGAGTCAAAAGTAAAGGCAAAACAAACCCACAGTGGGTATCTTCGATAGAAGGCAAAACTTTTATTAAATGAACCAGATGTCACAAGTTAACATTTGCAGCTGWCTTAGAGATGGAGTATCGTACGGCAGTTATAGGAGCAGTAGAGGAATATGCARATTTGTCCCGGATACTGTGGAAAGCCAGGCAGCTCTGTCATAATAATTACTTTCAATGTGTCCTAATCATGAAAATCAGTTGCATAGGATATGCCCTGGAGAGCGCTAATGGTTGTTTGCACCAAAGGTGAGCCTACATCAGACAGAATTGCCATCAAGGTTTCAATCTGTTCCATACCAAACAGCAAAAATCTCACTACTGTATCATTCGGTCAGGAAAAGAAAACAGTCATTTAATAACTATGCCAGACAAGTCAACTATCAAGGGGGTATGTGTCACTTAAGAGCCTTTGTCACCTGGTTTCTTCTTGCTTGTCTTCTCTATCATTGTCTCAACAATCATTGCTGTCTCTTCATAYGTTTGAATTCTGTCATCTGAAAACTTCTCGATGGACTCCACCACCTCCACCTTCTCATAGCTCATGGAGCCAGGCAAGGCTGCTTCCCTGAACAAAAGGCCCTGCTTATCATCTGCCTCTCGAAGGAGTCCTGGCTCAGCTGGGCTTATCAGACCAGGGGAAGGAACTGTCTCAGGCTCAGATATGTCCGGATACTTTGCGATTTGCTCGATTTTTCCTCTTGCTTTTTTGCCCCATTCAAGTACATCTTCTTTCTCCTCTCTCTTTTTATCTATGAATTCAAACTCTTCTCTCCTTTCACAGATTTCCCCTTTCTCTTTTTCTGATGGTTCAGCAGGTTCTGGCAGCTCTGGTATGGGCTCCACATCACCACCATTCATCACCTTCCCATTGCCAGTGGAAACTGTGATCCCTCCCCCAGCAGGGATAGAGGGGGCCAAGATGCACGGTTTTTCTTCCTCCCCTGTCACCAGCACATAACGCCCTTTGGGATGGGCATCAGGCTTAGCCTCTGGTCTCTTGCAGACTCTTATTTTCTCCCTCACMATGTTACACAATTTATCAAAGGCTTTACTTATCTGGGCTCCATCGGGAACGTCCTCTGGGCCCATTTCTTTTTCATCAAATTCTGATCCTTCTTGCTCAGGTTCACACCTGACTGAGCCTCCATGCCTAAACTCCATCTGTTCTTGGTCAAAACCTTCCAGAGTTCTTTCGTACATTCTTTCAGGTGAATGACTGTCGGTTATGTCTTTAGACATCAGCTCCTTTTTCCTGGCAATTTTCTTTGTYAGGGCTTTTTGTCTTGGTTTTACACTGGCAATGTCTTGCATGGCCTGGGTGATATCTAAAGAAAAATAAAAGCAAAGCAAACAACAAACAGTGCTTGAAGACAGTCACTGCAACTGCTAGAGCTGCAGTTATTTACATCTGCTTAGGATTTTGCCTCAGGCATTATGGAGCCGTTTGATATAAAACCCCTACAGTTCACACAGCAGTTAGAAAAATTACAGCTGTGTTAAAAAAAAACAAAACCAAAAAAACCCTCATATGATGGTTTGTCTCCATTTTCAAGGCAGTTTGTTATTAGCAAAACCCCAGTGAGTCTTGGATTTAAGTCATCCCATATGTTAGAAACTCCCCTCTTTGTTAAAACCAGTTTTGCTGGTTTAGCCCTGGCCATTTCCTTGTCACCAGGTTTAGAAACATCCTAATTCTAACAAGACAACATACAACATAGAGGAAACATTATTCATAGGAAAACGGGCTCAAAAAGGGCCCTCTTCCTGTCTGTGGCACTCAACACTCCCYGGTGCTTTTTGCACATCACTAAAGTGCAAACAAATAACTCACAACAAGTCAGCACAAAACCAAGCTCTTCCCATTGTTAGAGGTGCCTTTTGACTTTTTTGATTGGCCTAAGTAATAAACAGTAGAAATTGGCAAAGAAATGCTTTTGCTTGTGCTTATGGCCTGTGACAGCTTGTCCCAAAGCCAGCTGAAGTAAGCTGAAATTGTTGCATTTACAAGACTGTGGTCAGGCTGTCATGACTGGTGGCCATATTGAAGACAATGGACAAACAGCTTAAAATACAGTGATGCTGCTCTTGGCAAATACAGAAAGACACATCAGAGGTTTACCTCTTCCTCTTGCTGCCTGAGGCTGGGCAGGTCTGTAGATCTGTGTGAAGAGTGTAACTGGAGTTCCWGCTATAGCAGAGTTTAACCTGTGGAGAAAGTGCACATCCATGAGCTCTTTCCCCATCATTTCCAGTGAAAGCAAGTGAAATTATACAAAATGAAGTACAGAAGTTAAAGGAATGCACTTCTCTATTGTGAGGAGTCAACAAGAATGATAGGAGCCCTTTTCTTGTCCGGGGAAAATCAAGACAGCCACAGCACCTTCACAGGAGTGAGACTGGTTTCTGCCAGCAGGGGACATGGGATACTCCATTAGGTAAAGCACACCTATGTGGCAACAACTTTGTACTTTAGCATGGCACTTTGAAAAGATGGCAAGGTTTTAGATGGGCAAACAGTCAATCCAAGCCTACCAGAGGTCAGCAAGAACTGTACATTCATTTTTTACCATGCTGGCTGGTAAAAGGGAAATTTGGATCAGTCTTCCTTGGACAACATTTGAGGAGTCAGTAATATCAAGGGTTTAAACTCAAAATGGAGACACTGGCCTAGTGCAAAACAGTTACTGTATCTTTGGCTTCCCAGTCTGTACTGATGGAATTTGAGACATGTTGTCCTGTCAGAGACTCTGTGTCCATTTTTGGCCCTAAAAATTACCCTGTTGAGATACTTGTAACTAGAACTCAGTGTCCAAAATAAGACCCTGAAAATGAATGAAATACCCATTCTCCACACATGGGATGGACTGTCTAGTGAGTGTCCTTCTCCTGCATCTTCTGGGCAGTCTGGAGCAGTGGTTTGGGTGCTCARGAGTCTGGCTGTCCTGCTGTGAAAGATCCTTATCTCCAGTGTGGCTGATGGTTGACATTAGAGGGAGCCAGTGCTCCTCTGTAGGTTTAAGCCACGTCCCAAATCCCTGCCAATTTATTTTATTTTTCTTCTTTCTCCCCTTGTCTGAGGAATGCCTTTGCTATGAAGACTGCCTTGCTTTACAGGACATTTGCCCTGTCTGCACCCTCCAAAATTCAACATGCCAGTAATGTCGAGCAATTTTCACCAACACATGGCCCAGGGAGCAGATATTTAGATTGCTTTTGTGCTCTCCTGACCTCTGTACACTGATGACAGGACAGCATATGGAAAAGAGACTGCATAGACAGGAGAAGCCGAAAATGGCTCTGACTCGGGCAGAAACTTGGCCAGATTTTGCATCTATTTAGATTTTTTTCCCCTAGATATCTACCAATGAAAGGTGTGAAAAAGTTATAGCTTTGAGTCAATCAAATGTCCTTAAACATACACTTTTCAAAGGAGATAAAAGAGATCACTGGCCCCTTTGGGAGTGGCCAGAAATCCAGCCTTACCGGCTGTCCTCATTCTCGATGATCCGTTTGTAGCGTTCCAGCTCATTCTCCAGGGACTGCTGGTAAATCACCAGCTGGCGGCAGTCAGTCGTGTACTTCTCCAAGATCCTCTCAGCCTCCTCTATCCCCTTCCTAAGGTTTTCAATCTGTTCRTTGTAAAGCTGAATTTCATCGTCATAACTCTCCTGGGTGTTTCTAATTGCTTGCTCCAGCATGGTTGTCTGGTAAATAAAATTGGTGGTGAAAGAAGCAGCTTTGAAATATTCACCATCCCCATATTTTAAGCATAATGAAAGGCAAATCATGTTTTATTACAATGTGATGCTGCACTGCTGAGGCACAGGAGCRATTTCACTACAATTTGTTCAGTTGTTGAAAAACAGTAACTCGTCAGAGGGGGCAGGATCTTACAAGAACAGCAAATGTTCTTAACTGGAAAGATGTGCTCAGAAAATACCGGCTYCTCCTTCTTTGTGGTCTGCAGACAAGGCAAATAAGACCAAAGGTCTCATTTTATTTAAAGAGCTCTCCTTTTGAATTCAATTTCTCTGCCTTTTTTAATCTTCATCGATAAAATCAACAAGCATATCAACCAGGAGGTGGCAGTCGTCACCTTCCAAAAACAAGGGGTGTGCGTTTCAGGTGGGGTATTTCACCCTGTAACTGTGCTCTCACCTTCTTCTTCTATTTTCAGCTATTTATTATAGTTCTTTTATCACTGGTTTTTTTTTTGGTTTTTTTTTTTTTTTTTTTTTTTAAACTCCATTTCAACGGGATGAATTTTTTTTTTTTTTTTTTAAACTCCATTTCAACGGGATGAACTCACAAAAAACTAATGGGGTAATACGTGACTGATGAATTCTTGAATAATTAATTTGTTTCTATGTTTCAGGCAAGATTAAAAAAATCCAAACTTTGAAGAGCCTAAATATGGCATTAATTTGTTTATATTGTAGTGTATGAGTGGACCAAGACTCTTTTCTGTTCAGTGCTCATGAGGTGGGTTCCATGACCTCTCAGCCATATGCTTGAACCTGATAGGTCCAGAAATAGGAAAACTCAGCCATCAGATCCAGCCTTCACCATCACAAGCAACTGTGTTACTGACCTCCACTCATAAAGCTCTTGTGCCTTGAGCTCTTTTAATGAATTAATGAATAATCTCTTTCTAAATGGRATGTGAAGATTTGATCCCGGAAGCAGCATGATTAATTCCCCAAAGACTGCCTCTCTCCATCTGTCAGCAAATGGCTGATTTTCTCCCTTTTTTCTATATTGATCCACTATCTCAACCATTGTGTTGATTCTTGTCCATCCCAGAGTGCATGTGTCCTTTCCAGCAGAGCATCAGATGCTAGAAAGCSACCAAGGCAAATACACTATCCTGACACTAATGAAAGAAGTTATGSTCAGGAAGTTACGAGCTGCTGCTGTGGCTGTCCAAAATCCCACCAAAAGGTGTTTTATGTCAATATTTCGTTCCTCTCACCTGGATGGAAAACTAGAGGCAAAAAGGAAGCTGTATTTGGGGTTATTCTCCACCCCATCTGCTAAAAAATATTCAACTGCATGGAGGTAGAGATGCCATTTGCAACAATTTACATCTGGTTTCTCTTTCCTTTCTGGTGATAGAAAGGATTGGGCAGAGCCCTGAAGGTCCYCCACAACTTTTCATGGAGCCATGAAAATTTCCAGCCAGAGGTCAGTAAGTAAGAAAGTCACAGGGGTCCTGTGGGACTTTTCCATCCACAAGGTCCTGCTGATTCTGTCCTGCAGGAATSCAGTTGCACTGTGGAAACCTTCCCTTATCAGCCACTCTAATAAGCAAAGTTTCATTACACCTACAATACTTACAGCCCTCCCGGGCCATCCAAACCTGACAATTTTTACCACGGAGAGAGTAGGAATGAAACAGCTGAACAAAAAGATGGAAACCTAAAAGAAAAGCACACCTCCAAGCCCCAGGTACACAAGACCATGTAAAAATCACATTAGAAGTTTTACCACGTGACCATAAAAAAAAAAAAAACAACCAGTTAATGAGCAACATGGTTGTGTGTATGGCAGTGATTACAGTACCTCTGTCTGCAGCTTGTATTTCTGTGCTTGTAGCTGGCAGAGGATGCTCTTGTATTCCTCCAGTTGGCTCTGCAGAACAGGGATTCTCCTCTCCGCTATCACTTTTTCCTGGTTGGAAGAAAAYAACGTGTGTACAGGAAAGTATGTTTCACTCTTTTAAAAAAGAGCCAAAAGAAATTCCACTACTGGAAATAAACTGTAAAGACAAACAGAAAATGACAAAAGACAGATAAAAAGATGGGTATGGAACCTTGAGTCGAATTCTGTTGCATGGTGGCATGGCTTTAACAGTCAGATGGCAGGGCTGCAACAGTAAAGCTGACATCAAGACCCTGTAGATACAGCTGTTCACACCTTCTTCCAAGTAATGAATGTTCCTGACATAGCCAGGAATATTGTCAGAAATCACCAAGTTTTCATCTAGTCAATTCATTTGATTTAAATTTTCACTACGTCTCATCCCTTCAAGGTAAGATTTCCTTTCTCTTCAAATATTCATATATCCTGCCARCACCTCCTCAGAGAAGTAGCAAAACTATTTCAACTACCTTTGAACCACACATTTTTGGGCTAATACATATGCTAGAGTGCACCTGACTCTAGCAAAAGTAATCTCTCTTTCCTGATCAATACAGTTTTTCAAAGCCACAGCTAATTCTTTTTCTCCCATATTCAGTATTCAGTACTTATGCATTGTTTTGATAGTTTGCACCTAGCCTTGGAGCAGGAGTTGAAGGATCTGGGACACTTAAGGTATAAGCATCCTCTCTACCTTAGAGCTGCATGTATTTTCCAACAGCAATACTTGCCTCACATATACCAGTGGTTATCGGGGACACACGAGGAGTTGTCTGGATGATCTGCTGCAAGACATTGACATAGGTCTGGATTTCCATGAGATTCTGTGGTGAGGTAAAAACATTTTCATTAGAAAATGCCATAGTAAGGTGCTCCCTTCAACATACTTCTGGGACTTATTTCTAGATAAGAAAYGCTTTTAGGACATAAAAGTCATGTTCAGAGTTGAGTTTGGAATGTGATTCTGTGCCTGATTTTGACTGCATGAGTGCTAACAGTTTCATCATACTGAGGTTATATTACAGAATTTTTGGCTAAGGACTATACAGCTCATAGTCTCAATCAAAGATTCCATGATTTCCAATTTCACGGGAGATTTTCAAAATGAGAACCACAAATACCTTTGCATGTGGCCTGAAAAAGAGAGTCACTTTTTTTATAAAGCAGCAAAGATGGGCCAGTGGCCTAACCACAAGGCTCACAGCTCTCCCAGGAAGAAGGCCATATATGCTAAAGTCAGCTGCAGTGGAATCACACATCCATAGGCATGTCTGCTGATTAGCTGGAGTGCCATGGCCCAAGAAATTGGGTGATGAAAGCAACAGCTTCCTTAGCATGAAATATAAGACAACTTGACCAGGCTGAACCATGATACCAGGTCAACAAAATCAAGGCCTTGCTACAGCTATAGTGACTAGGTTGTGAGGAAGTGTGTTTGGCTGCTGGAAACCACCCAGMTGTTGTGCCCACTGAAAAAAATAAGGCTAAATGCCCCCACCGAAACACAAATAAGATGGGCTTTAATTAGACACCTGATCACAGAGAAGGGCAAAGTTCCACACTTATCTCTACAAGGAAGATGGAAAATTCAGCCAGTTACCTTCTTGTATCTGTCCTTTGTGGCATTAATGTCATCCTGTAGGAACTGGGACTCAATCTGCAGCTCCAGGTTGCATAGCAGGGCTTCATCAGCTTCCTGAAATGCAGAGGCAAGTGGCAGGGTAGTATGTGTGGTTGGAGTACCAAAYCCACAGCAGTCCCATGGGCACTGCTTGAGTCACCATGCATGCAGAGCAGCCTGCTTGGTGTGTTAGAGCCCACTGACAGATGCAGAAGTATCATGAAACCAACAGACAAGAGGCATGTTATTCACCATGTTCTGCACAAATGTAATTTATGATACAGTTTGGCACTGGCACTGCCAAAATAATGCTGGGACCCATGTAGCAGACATTTGAAATACCAGAGTTTGATGCTAAAATCTTGAAATGATGGACGAGTCTAAAACAAATGACATCATCAGACTAAGGCATTGATTTCTCGAGCAACTATGACAAGATCTGAGGTATCCTGATGCCTTTTTAGGATCCCCAGTAAAGAAGCCCTTATAAAAACCCAGGGTGGTCCAAAGTATTTGCACCCTCTTTGGTATGTTCTCAAATACCACATATGTTTGTCAATTTGGAGCCATTTATGGAAATAAAAGTAACAGTTGACCAAGTTTAGAAAAATCACCTCGTTGCAGAAGTTTATACTACTTTGGGATTTGTAAGGACAAAAGTTCATATCATCCAATTAGTTCAAAGAACAAGCCATATGACTAGCTACCAATATCTCAGAGTACATATGTATGAATGGCATTGGTGTTTAAATCCAATGAAATCTCAATTTCTGTTCAAAAGCCTAATTTTGATTTTTTTCTATGTTACGTTATTTAACACAAACCCTGGAATTTTGGATAATTTACACAGAACCTGGCAATGTTTGTTACAAATATGTAAGAGTAATGATAAGTTTTATTCTTCTATTTAATGCATGATTTCTTTATTAGGTCTGGCATTAACTACAACTGTAAAATATCATTTTGACAAAGTATCTTAAAATATGTCATCTGAATCTTCCTTGCAACTCTGCAAAACTTGCACGTTCCTCCACCTCCCTCAAGAAAGTCTTGATTTCTGCACTTAACTCGAAGAATAAAAAAATTGAGTATTTAAAGGTGTCTTTTTCATATGACCTATGTGCCATTATCAGCTGTAAAAATACTTCTGTGCGTGGATCATGGATTGCAAACAAACCATTGAGATCTGTGGGTGCAGCACATGACTGTTAGATGGGGATTTTTCCTTTTGCATGTGTGCAGCACGMGCCATTCCAAAAATGTGTAGATGTTGGCTGTCTCATTGTGCTGCTAATCCTCCCAGGCAGAGAACTCTCCAGCGGGCTCTGCTTTGTGAGCCAGGAGCTGATTCAGACACATCCAGCCCAGCACATTCGCAGCCAGCCATCAGGAATGCCCGCTGCTTTTCTGCACTYCTCTCCCTTCCTATTGAGAGGAAGATCAGCAGGACAATGGCCATGTTGGAAGGTTTGGGGGGGAGCCAAAAAAAGCCCTCAGGCCCTGGATAATACCTATAAGCAAATATTTCTGCATGGGATAAAAAAAGCTGCTTTCGGCTTTCCAATGTTTTCCAATACTTCAGCTTTTATTCCATGCTTTCAGAGAGASCAGCTTCCTTGATGGAGCTGTGTATCAGAACAGTGCAGCATCTACACATTTTCTTTTAGACCTAGCAGCATTTTCTAATCACTCAACTTTTGAAAAGCCATTCTGCTTTAGGTGATGATTCCAGAACGCTGATCCATGTACTGAAGCAATATTTTCATTTACTATGGAAAAGAAATCTCTTAGATCTCTCCAGGACCAGTGTTTCCCTAGCTGTGAGATAAAGATTGAGTTTACACCTGCATATACAGGTTTTCAGGCTGCATCTTGGGCCTGGTACAGAAAACCAGCTGTATTCCCTCTAGCACTTGGTGCTCCAGTGCAAGGAGCTACTTCAACATGGATGGCCAGGGACATCCTGGAAAAAAAACACCATTGTGGCTCAAGATTTTGTGAGCTGTGCCCAGGGCTGGTGAATCAATTTACTTTTCTTTAGCTACAGATTGGCMAAAAGGAACTACGAAGGCAGACTTCCAGCTCCAATGACCCCTTACAGAAGATTTACCTTCACATGTTTTTTTAAGCATTTGAAAGGTGTCCAAAAACTTTGATAGCACACTGGAAAACACTACTGATGCAAGATGTCTAGAGCTTGCTGGAGATAGAAATGGTAAAATGGACTTTTTGTCTTCTTTTTAATACAAACCATGCATATTATTGATGTRACAATGCTCCAGCAGTGCAGCTCCTGCCATTTTTAGCAAGGAAATAAGAAAATTATCTCTATTTAATCCATCTGCAGTTGTTTCCCCAGTACAGAAGATGAAGGATAGTCTGTGCAAAGAAGAACTCAGAAAAGATATAATACTWCTTTCTTCACTAGCAGCAAGAGAAGATGAATCAGGATTTTTCAGKTTCACATACCTGGTTTGGAAACTTCCAAAATACTTTAGCCAACTTTTATCTTTCTCTGAGCTTTATATTATATCAAATGTTGTTATTTTTATTATTTCCTTTCTCATGGTATTATTATAASAAAGTGTAGCTTGATCTAAAAGGAACAAACCAGGGGGAGTTGTGGCTTCTCTTTTGTTTGTAAACCTAATGGGAAGCTGAGGGTCTGTCCTGGAAAGGGCTGACCATATTCTGYGAGGGACTAAAGAGCTTTGAGACACTCCAGGCTTCAAAACATGGACTCAATCAGCAATTTTCATGGCATGATATCACCCTGACTATATTTTAATACAATAGCTGTATTTTAAAAGCATGGGGAAAAGGTACACACATGCAGAGGTTCAGACACACAGGACTTAGGGAGGGAGATCAAGGGGAAGGGCATAATGACAAGAAATGMCTTCCTCTGACATTTTATCCTCCCACTGCTTCTTCAAAGCAGCTTGCTGTAGCAAATGAAACCAAAAGAAAAAAGAATTATAGATCTTTTCTTTGGCATTTTCCCAGACTTACTTTATTAAGGCGCTCAAGGGTTTCTTTTAGCCTCTGCTGATATTCACGTTCATTTCTATACCTGCAATAGAGAAAAGGAGATAAAGTTCAGCRGTTCATCCCTCTGCAAACTGCATTTTTATCTGGACTCTCATGTACAAGATAAGCTTCACACTAAAGGAGAATATGAATTTTTGAAAAGGTCCAAAAGATTTATTCATACATTAATTATTTTTTGGTCCCAGATTATATTCCAGCATATTCTGTTGGCATTGGACTACASTGACAGCCATTCAGCAGTGGTTACTCTGTGAGGATTTGCTACACTGGCACATGAAAATTATACTGTTCTTGGTTTTCTGTCCTACCTGGTGTTGTTCAATAARCACTTTCATGACAGACACATCAAGCATGAAGTTTGCAATTTCACACATTGACTGTGTATGAATGATGTTGCATTAGGATGCTTTGGTGGATCAAGCTTGGTGCCCCCTTTACTGATAATTTGTATTTTATTTTAATTTGTATTTTATTCAAAACCACATGTGAGCCTTAGTAAGGACYGCATTTAAGCAACTATTCTTACGAGTTTATAAAAAGTCCACTAGTGCACAATGTGCATACTCCTGGTGCTAAGATGGATGCATAATGTGTTTATCTTTGGTTTAAGGAAAAAGCACATATTCTATAAGAATTAGGGCTCTTCAATTGTATGTAGATAAAATTATCTTCTAGGAAATCCTTTTAACCACGGAGCACAAAACATCTTAATTGTTGATTATTGTGATTATTCCCTTCCTTAAGTAAAAGCATATAAAATTTTTAACAGTCTATGTGGTTTAATGAGACTCCATTAAAAAACAAACAAAGAAACAAACAAACAAAAAACCTGTAAAAACAACCAGCCAGTAGCAACTTAATAGTACAAGGCAGTGAGACTTTGCCAYCAGTACTGAACAAGTGGCTCATCAAACTCCAACAGCAGCAGAAATACAGTCTTAACCCTWTAAGTTTAACTCTTTACTTTTCCTAAAATAATAGAGGTACAGAGACATAAAAAAAAGGCTGTCATAATCTTACTTTCTATAAGAAATACTCTTGTTGGGTGACAAGTCAGCTCTGGTCCTTCATTTGCAGTAAAAAGCAATACATGCCAACACAAGTTGAAATTCAGAACCAAACATAAATCCCCATCTGTCTTCTGAGATCATTGATCCAGCCCAGATATGCTGGTGATAGCAAAGGGACTTGCTCCAGTCAACAGCAAGCTTGACTGTTCCTGGACTGAACACATCAAGGACCCGGTTATAATGATCATGTCAACCTCAGTTCTTTCTTTTTGTCTCCTGAAGGATGAACAACCAATGCTATCCTCATGTCTTTCAACACATATTGGAAAGCTGGATGGATGATGTCACTCACAAACTGACTAGAACCACAAAGTACTTGGCAAAACAAGGAAGTGGACTTAATCTGGTGCTCTGGTTTCCCAACTTCTTCTGAAATCCCATAATATTAGCAGGGCTGGACACTGGTCTATTTTCAAATCTTACATAAACAGCAAAGAAACAAATGGAAATGATGAGGTTTTATTTCATTATCACTCCAACAAATTGCTGATAAAATTAAAATAATGTCTTTTTTTTTTTTTTTTGCCAAATAGTATTTACACGTTTCACTTCCAAGGATACAATATTTTTCAGCTTCAAAAGTGAGAGTGCCTTTGTTTCAGCTGTTTACCAAGTAACTCACCTCCAACCAGTTTTCTATCTCTTTAATAAAATTCCTGTGTGCAATTGACAGTAAACASTTTCCTAACTTAGATACTTTCTGACAGCTGAGCAAGAATAAAGCAAATTGTGGCAGCTTGTGAAAATCGAATACACAACTAAAATAATAGGCTGGTTTTATACTCACAGTAATATAYAATCATCTGATGGAGTCAGTGTCTAAACCTCAGCCCTAATGTAATTCAGATCTCACTTATTGCTAGACCCTGGCTCAAAAATTCTTTCAATGACTCAAATATTCGGCTCTATTTCCCTTCACTCTCAAATAACCCAAAGGAGAATTGCTTTTAGGTGATGTTTAATCTTCTTCAACAAATCAGTGGAAAAGGGCTATGRACCTCTTTGAATTGCTTCAGAGACCTCAGGATGCCTCTGTGGCTGCTGAAATATATCTGTAAGTGCTGACAAGTCACTAGCTGGTTGTGCTTCAAAGCTGATTTTGATGTTTAGYAATTAGCTAGACATGTCCAAAAGAGTTTTTCTTAGATGGTTAATGGTCAGACTTTCCTGGAGCTTAAGAGCCATTAAGTTAATTTAATTTGAAAAAAACCCCAAACCACCAACCTTCTCACCTAGTCAAATAGTTTTAGTTCTGCTACAAATCTTTTTGGACTATTGAAAAAAAACAGGCTGTTAACTGGTTGGCTTTTTTTGCACAGGGGAATAGAAATAGAGTGGAGGGAGCTGCCAGGCTCAAAGAAAGGAGATCAGGGGATTAAAGGTTTTCATCATCTCTCTTTTTTGGACCCTGCCTCTGTRGCAGTGCAAGAGCTTTCCAAAGAGGAAACAGTCACAATCCATCTCAATGATGCTCAATGGCCAAATACTCGAGTTTGTGTCAAACCTGAGCCTTTTATCTGAAGAAAAATCATGCTTTTCTGTTGAATCCTACTGAACTTCTCCACCTCTTGGCTACTACTATTGTCGTTTTCCTTTTCCTTGACACACTGCAGTAACCTTCTCTCAACAGAGACAGCAGAAATTTGGGTGCCAGAGGAGAGCACAGACTMTGAAACAGAGGTCCCACAAGGATGATGATCAGGCCACTAATGGTTGTGGATAATACCCTGAATGCTTGGAATCCCTGGAGCCCTGAGAAGCCTGTGGTCTGCTGATTTATGAACAGATTCTACCTGTGTTATCAAGAAGCCACTACTGAGCAGCTGACAGCCCCAGGGCAATATTTCAGCAGTTTGTGGAGAGTGTGGAGGGCAGCAAATGCTCTTCACCTCAGCTGCAGCAGGATAAAGTCCTTTCGATCACCAGAGAAGCAGCAGCAGTGCTGAGACCATCCCTGCAGGCAGGGCTGGAATGCAGCTTTGCCAATGGAGTCTCCATATCCTAGCTATCATGTTTTCCCACTTGTTTTTGTTTTCTCACAGGTGTTGGGTCTCCACTGTGGCTACAAAGGGCGTCAGCTCATCAGAGTGTCACCACACAGCACATCCTGGAGAACACTGTTCCAATAACTGTATCCAACAACTTCCAAGGAATCATACTGCATGTTCAAAATCCACTGTATTAACAGTGCACCAAGTTTTAAATGAAACATTTGATTAGCAAGACTTTTAATTTCTGAAGTTAATTCATTCTGTTCAGTCAAAGCCACTAAAATCTGGATTTCAGCATCTTTTCTAATATCATGGAGAGAGAAATCCAATCCTTTCCCACAGCCAGATGCAATGTTGCTCAATGGTGGTCAATAAAGGTAACATTGTCTTTTTACAGGATGCATCCAAACTATTCCCAGCAATTTTTATTTTTGCAACTTCAAGAGAAATAATTCTCCCCTGGTACATTACTCACATAAATGAGAAAAGCCATATATGTGACTATAGAGGATCTAGAAATAAATTTTAATGTAAGATCTACTTTTCAATGGTTCATGAACATTTAATTGTACAGACTCAGTAGTCTTAGGCCCTGCTCTGTGTAAACGCAACTTTAAAAGGCCTTTATATAAAAAGTTTACCTTTATATAAAAGGTACACCTTTAAAAGGTTTACTTATATATGAATCTATTTCCCAGATTGTGAAGGTGAGTGAAAGAATGGGCTGTAAGCATTAAAATTCTTTGCATTAGGGAAGGATACAGACATTTTTCAATTAATTGCTTCACAAAGCTCCCCTCTAAGAGAATTTGTTAATCCTCATTCACCAAAAGCTTTATGGTTCAAGATGAAGCAAGAAACTACAGTGCCTGCTGTCAACTGAATGCTGACCCAGGGAGGAGAGTAGCTCTKTCAGCACAGGAATGTTTCTGGTTTCAGCAGCCCCTAAGAGGGCACAGAAGATTATTTCTCCCATATTTTGTTTATGGAGCTTTATTTAYAACTTTCAGGAGCTGAAATCAGAGTTGTCAGGATGTCACAGTACGTATTACCCACTGGCCTCATTTTAAGATCTTCAACTTAAAAGGGCAACTAAGTTTTTTCAAACACTGAGGARATTTTCAAGTCTGTCTTCTAGTCCAATTCAGCAGCTCCCAAGACAAAAAATAAACCCAAAATTCACTTCTTGATGTAAACAAAAGGCAATCTGGTTAAAAAGCAGCCACTACTTTTCCATTGTCATGGCCCTGTGTATCTTCAATTTTTAAATTGCAGTTTTTGGCTTAGATATAGTCAAAGTTTCCTTCTTACTTTTGTTTACTGCTGCTGAGTGAGTGAAATCCCAGGACTGTACAACAAAGCATAATTCCTTTTTCCTAGGAAGCACTAACTACTCCTTTAGCAGGTCCTAAATCTTACTTTCTGAAAGCACAGACCATTTTCTGGGTACTTTCTCTGGATTTTCAATGTCCTATATTATTTTTCACCTATTTACAGCTTGCATAAAGCAGCTCTAAAAAAAGTAAATTACTTTTTGTCATATTACTAATCCTGTACTATGAACACAGATTTTTAACTAATATGCAGCTAGCAAACTGAGTACTGAATTTAGTAAAATACTCATGGACACTGTATGGTAAAAACACATGAGCAAGTATCAGAGTCAACAGCTAAATTAGAGCTTTGGCTCATAGCTGAATCTGCTGCTCATAAATATTGGAATACAAACCTGTCTAATCAGGTGCTTATTAGCCACTGCCACTGAGTCAGGACATTGTGGACATCTGGCCACTGGCAGCAATAAGCCTCAGTGCACCTGGATGGACTATCCTCTGCTATCAGATGAGGAGAGATCAGGGGTTGGCATTTCTATAGGTGTGCTGTAGCTCACAGCCCCCACATGGCTGTTCATTTGGCATTTGCCCAGTTTTCATGGGTGAAATAGCCAGACAGATATTTTGGAGGTAAAAAAATCCCTGCCCAGTAAGTAACAGGAGGATTGGACTCTTTTGTGCTGTGAGCAGCCCTTTAATGAGCAATGCTCACCAACTCTTGTGCAATTTACTAACCATGTGACCAAAACTTCGTGTCGCTAGAGGGAAGGTACTCATCTCCCTCAGCCTCTGAGGCTCCTGCTCTTTGATTTATGGTGYCACAGAGRTTAAAGAGGTGAAGATAGGGGARGTCTGTTCTTACTGTTTTAGTGCAKGAGATGGACATATGGAATACAAGGAAGGCAAATTTCACACACCAGGAAAAAATGTATCACTTTTTACCTCACATCTGTAGTGGTTGGCACAGACTGACCCAGGCACCTGCCTCAGTGGCTGTAAATAAGTGTCCCTCARAGACTTCCTGCACATTTCAGGAGATGTTTGGCATCGTGTAACTCTGGGCTGCTCAGACACAGGACTTGCTTTGAGACACCTGGCAGTCAAATGTGTTATTTGCTCTTTGCAGCTCAGTTCTCCTAAAGCTAATGAAAAACAGTAGTCAATGTATGCCAGRGCTGCTGCCATGGAATGGAGAGGGCATTTGCCCATCTAGGAGCAGTGAGACCATAAAAAGCAGAGCTGCATCTCCCTAAGTCCGGATACCTCACTTTTTTTGCCATGGGCTTACATGCCATCCTGCTCAACAAGTCTGATAGACACGGTGAGACATCACCCACGCACAAGAAGCAGCTGGTGACACCAAACTCATCCTYAGTGCAAAGCTTAACTAGGGAAATGACACCATCCATTTACCACGGACTGTAAGCCTTACTTGTTGCGGTACTCATCCAGCATGCGCTGGGCATCCTTCTCCTCCCGCTCCAGCTTGGCTCGGTCGGACGCCAGCTCCCGCATTCTCTGGCGGTTGAACTCGATCTGCCCAGCGAAGGCTTCGTCCAAGCCCACCAGCTCATCCATGCGCTGGAAGGTCTCCAGCTGCTTGCGCAGGATGGTGTTGCGCTGCTCCAGCACGCGTGCCCGGTTGATGTAGCTGGCGAAGCGCTCGTTGAGCTCCTGCAGGTTCTCCAGGCCTCGGGCTTGGGCCAAACTGTCGAATTCGGGGGAGCCTCGCAGCTCATCGTAGGCATCCGATCGCTCGTACTTCTCCTTGCGTACCTCACGGAGGAAGCTGCTYCTGTACATGGCTTCAGAGGGGCTGTGCAGTGCCGGGGTCCCCTCTTGTGTGCCTGCCTGTCTCTCCAGTTTGGATCTGAATTATGTCTGGGGGGTTTGGGGAGGAAGAACTGAACATAATCAMCCCCCCAGATGATTAGCACTTGTCTCCAGGGTGGTTTGTGGCACTAAAGGCATCGTCTGTGACAGTGAACTAAATAAATCCCCATGGCCCCGCCTTGGAGCTGCCCATCCAAGCGTCAGCAGTTCGGAGGAGCAGCGGGCACAGAAGGGCTAGGGGCTTTTCTTTTTTAGCATTGCAATTGTGTACAGCCAGAATAAAAGAGAGCAACGTCCAGCTTTCACCCGATGGATTAAAGCATTATCCCTGGACAACAAAACAAGTGCTTTGCAGTTTTGGAGGCTGAGCTCAAAGCCTTTCATGACTGTGCTCAGGGGAAAGCTTTGTCCCATGACGGTGTCCCCAGGGCTGTGCACAGAGGCCTTCTGCTGAGCCAGGATTTTGGTGTGAGTGGATGGCAGCCCTTGATTTTTGTTATTTGACAGTTKTGAGATCACTTAGAATGATGGGATTATATATAAAAATTAATATGACTCCTGCCTCTTGACAAGATTTGGTCATTTAGTTCTCACTTCAGGCTTCATGTCAGSCTTTTCTGCAGGTTAATTCTACCTGGCCTGAGAAGCACCCAAGCAGCAGTGGTACTAAAAGCCCCAGGCTTAACAAAAAGTCCCTTTGCGAAGCATCTTCCTTTGGGGATAGCCAAAAGTCACGTCACCCCACGACTTGGTGGATTTATTGTATTATCCCATGGGTAGCTACCATTCTTCCTTTACTCCAACCATAATGGAGTCTTGTGTGCTGCTGTTCCCTGWCAGGCTTTAATTTCCCCTCCATGTGTCTCCTCTAGTATTTTTTCCCTTGCCTTTCATTTTGAAAAATCCTGTTTCTTGGACCCTTCTTCCATAATCTACTTGCCCAGACAAAAAGCTCAAYACCAAGTCAGATTTTGAGATCTCTGTTAATAATTCATATAAAAGTCAATTCACTTTTCAATGATCATATCTTATATGAATATTTAAATCACATGTATTTTGAAGCTCAACAGAGCTRAACTTACTGATAGCAAGCACAGAGRYGAARAAAGTAGCTGKTGTTCAGGGAAGTCTAAARYTTGGTTTCTCTGTTACTAAATCTGAATCAAAAGGGGGAAAAATTCATTAGAAGCTTTCTCCATATTTCTTATTCTGCTTCTGATTATTTGGAAGTGCAATGTGGAAAGATCAAATAATTTTTCAGAAAATTAAATGAAGCTGTGCAGCTCCATAGCCTGCTTCCAAACTATATAAACAGCAAAACAGGGWTAGATCTTTCAGAAATTTCTGGTATCTTTATAAACCAGTGAACATGAAACCACTGGTCTCCATGCTACACAAACATATCAGCATTAGCRGCTCTTTAGCTGGACCAGCCTGCTTAGCCCAACAATGTAGCTGCGCTTTTTACAAAGTTAGTCTTCCAGAAGAGATCAGAAAGTAGATTCTGCTGGATTGTGGGCGGTGTATTTTCATGGCAAGAGTTTTYATGGCTTTAGACAGCCTTTCAGTACAATAATAGCCCATGTGAGTGCTATTCCATCCCTCTCTGTGTCTKGAAGAAGCACTGACTCCATGCTGGCCTTAACTCCTTAAGTAATAAAAGGACAAGCCTATCAGTAACGGGCCTTCCCATAACTTCACCATGTCCCTAAACTGAGTGGTCTGTCTGCAGGGGAACCACTGCAGTCCCAGTTTTTGTTAATGAAATTTATCCTACTACCCCCTGAAACGGGGAGCAGGGGAAGGARGTTTCAAGAGTGACCTCTGGTCAGAGGCACTGAACACCCCTCCCTTCCCTTACATAGACAGTTTGGAGCAGATTGTAGCTGTTATTTTTCTTAAAASGAAAGAATCAAAAACACCTCAGAAAAATCAATCTATCAATCTGCTTCTGTTATGCACTAAATTATTTGTCTCCTCTAATGGACCACCAAGGTGAATTTCCTACACAGGGATCTTGCCCGCTGTTTCCTATTTAGAGATGGCTCGAAGAGTAAAAGGTTATCTATGTAGACATTAATGAAGTGCCTGAAAAGCTGCATGAAATCTTTTCAGATTTAAATCAAAGAGAGTGTATTGAAGAACACTTTTATAAAGAACACTTTTCATCCTAACGCCTGCAGTATAAACAAGAAGGTTCATATWGGAAAAATGTGCACTTTCCCTCTTTGTCCCCAGATTATGGGTGACTTCTTCCAAAAACAAAATTTGAAGACTGATTCTTTGCTGTTTAAATGCACTATATGAGACATCACCATCACCACAGAATGGGTGTTTACCTACTGCTGCACAGCTCAATAAATCTGTGCTACAAGAGGGTGATTTGTTTCTTCTTTAATTGCTTGTGTTGCTATAAACTYCTTTGCAGACTAACTTGGCCATATCCCTTTTGCACAACAGGAGTATATTTTGGCAGTGCCAACAATCTGTTTGTAATCCTTACTGCTTGGCTAAGTCAACACAAGTTTCTCAAACTAAATCAAAATACATAAAATAGGTTTTAAATTGTAACAGTCCAAAGAAACCTTATCTGGTAAGCCCTAGCTGTGGCTGGCCATTTTGTGCTGGTCATTGCTGTGGGGTAACCTTGGAGCKCCTGTATTCTCCCTGTCCTGGGGACTTCCAGCTCTGCTTCTTTCCTCATGGTGAAAACGTTTTCTACATTGCTGGGTTGAGTCATGGTAAGAGTCAAACAGATCCCCCCAGGCAGTGTGCTCAGAGTTTTCAAATTAATCCTCCAAGTCCAGTGTTTTCTCAGTAATAATATGACAGCTTGTTGGTACAACTATTCAGCTGCTGTAAAACAGTAATTTCTATGAGTAGAGCCCAGCTGAGGCACTCAGTTCACCCTTGCTTTCTTTTCAAGTTGTTTTGCTTTATTCAGAGCCTGATGCTATAGCCCAGGCTATAGCCCTAGCTTTTCTGGTAGCCCATAACAAAACTTCAGAGCAGGATGTGTTAATGAAATATGCCACAAGTGTTTCATGCTGAGATCTCATCAGATGRAAATTGAGGTTATTCTTAATTTTGAAAACTGATGCTCAAGAGCCATGTCCAAATATATAACATTACATGGCTGAAAAAACTGCTGAGAAGACATTCAAAGCAGAACCTCTTTGTGAATATGATTGATAAGAAAGATTAAATTAATTTGTGCTGTTTAGCTTTAAGGAAGACTCAAAGGACATATATTCAAATATGAAAGAGACCAGCACACTGAAAAAAAAACCCAAGTCTTGTTTTTTCCTTTTCCATGATCATAGTAAATAGGACAAGAAATAATTACTTTAAACTGTGCAATATAAGTTATGAGATATGATAAGTGTTCCTCTAATTCATTGTTCAGAKAGCTGGGCATGGGATCAGGAATTAGAGTAAAGAAAATGACATGGTTAATTTCTGTAGCATTTATAAACAAAATTAAAATGGCACCAAATTTATGTTTTGTTCTGGCAAGTCTATGGTAACCACTGTCCCAATTGCAGTGGTAGGCAGAGAAGCTTCACCCAGTTAAGCTGAGATTTTTTTTCCCTTCATTTTTGCTATCAACCAGAAGAAATGCCACTCAGTCTAAGGATCAGATGTGATAATTGGGTAAATACTCAGGATTTTCTTTTTAGTTTTCTACTTCCTTTTTATTCTACCAACTAAGACTTTTTTTTTCACTTTCTGAATAATGCACAAAGCAGCAAAGGACAACATATCAAAAATAAATGGGATCTCTGACAGCTGACAGCTGGTTTAGAACAACTCAGACCTCCTGGGAAAACAAGTGGAACTGAAGAAAGTGAGAAGAAAGTTTGAGCTAATTACAGACAACATTCCTTTTAGCACTCAACATTCCCTGACTTGGGGCACAGGATGGCACCTATCCATACAACTCATTATTTAATTGAATTGTTTATTTGTAAGAACAGAACATTTTGGAGATATTCTGATATGTCTGTATCTTGTGACTGTGAGAATACTTCAAATTGAAGTCTTGCAGAAATACCGTTTGTTAAGAAGTTGATTYGGAAGCTTCAAGTACTGTGACTATTTCCTTGGCACTTCGAACCATAAAAAATTAATTTGAACAATTGTTTTCTCAGAATGTCTTTCATGAATTAAATATTTCATATCAAATTTTTCCATGCGACCTCAAGGATTTTCCCATTTCTTTTTGAGTGAAAAACGTAGCAATTGATACAAAATTTTGATGGGACCAATAATATACGTGACAGTATAGAGGAGAGAAAATAGTTTTCTCACTTGTCTCAGTTTTTAGACAAAATTTTTTTTTTTTGAGAAAAACACTATGGAATGAACGTTTCCTCTAAAGTAAAGAGTTTGGTATTTTTTTCCCACCAATATGAAATAAAGGTTTGGATGAAAGGGAATAAAAAAAACCTGTTTATTTTAACAAACAAGAATGAATGKCTGCCTTCACTGAGGAGGATGAGTGAGACCATAAACCACACACATCCCAGCATCTGTAAATCTGAAAAGCTGACTCTGATCCTCACAGCTACCAAAGGCACCTGCCACACAGGTTAAACTGCCATTCAGAGCTAATTAGCCCTTCCTGCCCCCACAGGCCAAAAAAATGGGGCAAGAAAGGAGTCAGAAATGGATTTTTTCTGTCCCCAGCAGCATGAGAGTGCACACAGCTTTTCCCCCCTCTCTCTGATGCCAGCAGCTTGGTTTTTTCCTGCCCAGGAAACTGCATTCAAAACCCACACAAATGGCAAATGAAAATGTTTTCCTTAATAGCATACAGAGGGTCATTTGCTCACTTTGAGGAGCTGGTGTCAGACACATCTCAGCRACATTTCATCATGATACTGGAGATGAATATAGAGCCTCAAAATGAAATGAACCATTTCAAACACTGTGCACAGAGAAGACTGCAAATCTTAAACACATGCCATTTATTTTTTTGTGCCCCCTCCCCCCTAATATTTAACAGAGAACTGCTAAAATCCTGCCTTAAGTTCTCAGAATTTATTAAAACTAGATAAAACGCTTGAATTCTCTCCAGAAACAGATATATATATAAAGGAACTGAGCAGGGCTGATTTTTACTGGATCACATCTCCAGTGCAGTGTCACAGGAGCAAAGCAAACAGGTTCTAATTCAAAAGGCAATTTTAAAATCGGCCCTGTTTTTCTGGAAAATSACTCTGCTCTCAGAGCTGCCAAAAGCAGTCTAGCAACAAACAGACCTAGAGAGGGAGAAGTAAACAACACAGAAGTTTGTGCCTTGGGAGCAGGAAACAGAATTCAACAATTGCAACAAAACAGACCAATCAGAGAATTTTTTGAAAAAAAGAAAATTATACCAGGGTAGTGTTTCCTTCTCCTTTYTCCCCAATTCCACCATAAACGAAAGCAGAAATGTTACAGCATGTAAGACATGTAACAGGATAAATTAAGAAATTCTGAGTAAATGAGAAGTGAAAACAGAATTATTTCCCTTTCTGTTTGTATTGTTTTTCAGATCTGCTTRCCATGAATTCACGTTAAACAGGAAACATTATAGAGCACTTTATTAGTTCCTTCACTAAAAGTTCAGGAAACAAAAAGATGATATCCGTGACTTGAGTAGAAGACTTAAACAATATTAATTAGAAACTAACCTTTGCTATGGTTGAAACAACACTCCATCTGTTCACTGCCAGAAACATTGGTTGCAGTAGTCCAGCAATCATCTTGCTATTGTTATGAAGTAAGACTGATTAGAGGACATGCAGGCTACAAATATAAAAAGACATTAGTCAGGCTAATACATATAGAGGAAAAGACCAGCTATCATAAATACAAGTTTTTCCACRTTATAAAGGCATTTAAGAAGTCTCTTGTTCATGTCTCTGATTGCCAGCAGCAGGGAAAAGCTCTTTCAAAAATTACTTCATTACCCTGCCCACTGACTGTTGCCTGCTCATCTCACAAACAAATGGCCACTTTTTGATTTGTTTTTTATCTGGGTTTTATTATAGCCTGTTATAAATAATCTAAATAACTGTCTCTCTGGCTAAAATGTACTTTAAAGCTTCTGTACTTTACRAAGTGCTTATTGGAAAACTTAAGAGTGGCACTTGTAAAGTGTATACCTACATGTCTCTAGCTTCATAAAAGTATTGGAAAATGCCTTTTCAAGGATATGGTCTTAATTAGCCTTTTAATTCATCTGCTTTTTTAGCCACTCTCTTATACCAATGCTGCTGTGGCCTGAGTCACTGCTGATTTTCTTGCTGGTAGCAAGTCAACCTTGACTGCATCTAAAACCAGCCAGCAATAAGCAGGGTAGCAGTCTGAGAGGGCTGTTAGTAGGATAAGTTTCTGAAATTAACTWAGAATCATAAAAATACCTTCTCAGCAGTGAGAAACCCTTCTGTTTTCTTTTGTTTTTGAGATTCCTCCAGATTGTCCAGATTTAAAAGAGAGGRATCTACGAAGGAAAGCAGGAACCTTCCCGAAATGGAAAATATGTTGCCCTCCCTCCAAATTCGTAYGACCTTGAAAAATTACACAGCTTTTAGGCAAAGATATGGGAAGAGAAATAAGCTCTTTACTAGGATATATGTATCTATACATATATAGATACACAGACATAKATAAAACACAATGGACAAACAACAACCACAGCAACAAGAAACCCCCACAAAACTCAGTAACAGCTTTTTCCCGCTGACGCCTTAGGATTTTTAGTTTCTRTATTTYCATGCATCTGTATTCTTGTACATCTGTAGTATAGCACTAAAAACTACCATTCTCCCATCTTTAGACAAAACAATCCCTCTCTGAGCCTGAATCCAAGGACACCTCGCTGCCTCAGAGCCCCAAAATATGGAAACAACAGCGAATTGGGGGGGAGCAAGTTTGGAGTGGTTGACATCATCACCTGAAATKATCATTGGAGAATTAAGTCCCGATATGTTAATAAAGCAGAATTTATAAAAGATGAAGATCTCGTGACTCGGGGTCCGTTTTTGGTGTAGCCACAGGAGGAGGCTTTTGTCTGCCCTAATGTACCAGTAGGCCTGTTAGGCCTGTATTAAAGCTGTCTATTCTCATTCTCTTAAGTTTGTCTGGAGTTGTCTATTCCCATTCTCTTAAGTTTGTCTGGCCCCTCTTTCAGATTAGCCTGATTGATAAGGCATCACCGCCTTTGTTATAGTTACGATCACCAACAGTGATTTTCTGCAGCTTCAGGGAGCGCTCTTGGCTSAGGGCCGCCATGGCGCCGTGCCCTCAGGAGTTTTCCTGGAAACATCCTGAGGGGGTGCTGGGAGCTCGGGCGAAGGGGACGATGCGAGATTGTAATTTTGCACAACTCATTTGTGATACCACGCTATGGTATCACAAATTGTAATTTTGCACAACTCATTTGTGATACCACACTATGCGCAGAAGAGTGGCCCGGCAAGGGGAAGAACCCCAAAGGCCCACTGGGCTCCCCCAAAAGGGCCAGGAAACAGGGAGAAGGCAAGCAGGCTTGCAGTGTAGAAACCGTGGCGAATCAGCCTCGGAGCCGAACACACAGAAGCAGCCACGGGCAGTGGCTCCATGGAAGTGCCGGTGCCGAGGTTCGTCCTCAGACGTGCTGGCTCGGCGGGCAAGCAGGGAAGGAACCAGCAAACCCCGGTGGCACAGCTAAGGAAAAAAAAAAAAAAAAACCCAAAAAAAAAAAAAAAACAAAAAACAAAACAAAACAAATACAGGGCAATAGGATCTCAGGAAGGGCCGGCCCTGGCCCCAAACCCCGCAGGCTCCTGACCCATCGTGAGGGCTGTCGAAGGGAGCGCAACTATGATCATTCAGCAGGCACAAAATAACCCCATCTCCATGAGCCGCCTCCCCAAGGTACAGGTGAAAAGACAAAGGCTATTTCTTTACGAAAATAATAATTAAAAACGGCCAGCCTTCCCTTCAGATATGCAAACTAAAGTAGGCCATGACAATGTTTCTCTATTTGGTTTATCAAGGTACCTCTCACACTATGAAAACACTGAAATCACTATTCCATTGCTGAGAAAAATAATTAGGTTTTTTTTTCCCCAATTAGATTGCACTGCGAATACATGCTAATCACAAATCTTCCAGACCACAGTGTCATAACAAGCTAGTTGAGCTTGAGGCTGCAGAAACAGAGCATCATCTGCTTCACGTCTTCATAAAGTGTACAGAAAGATTCACACAGACCATTATCATTCAAAAAGAYTGCTACCAACTTTTCAGCACGAAAGAGATCAAATCATTATGCAAATAAATCCTCGGGTCAATTTATGGCAGCTTGCAGTTGGTCAGGGACCAGTTGCCTCTTGAATTCATACGAGAGTCATTGGCATTAATTTTAAGCAAGATAATGAGTCTGATCTTCAGTCCTTGGGGGTGACAGTGAAAAAAACTGCCAAAACGTCAGGATCTTACAGATTAGATTTATGACACAGTCTGCAGTGGATAAACAGGGAAGAAATGCTTCAGAAGAGCCTGTCTGTCCTTCTCCTGTCTGCCCTTGCCACCAGTGACCCTTGAAGCAAAACAGACATGCAAAGCAGAATCCAAAGCTGAACTTTGAGGTGCCATCGCATCAGGAACACTCCTAATGCCATGGCCTTTGCTTTCCAAATGCCCCTGAAACTGTGGGGAAAAACAGATTTTAAGTGTTAGAGAATCAGACATTACTTTATTCTAGCCAGTATGTTATTCTGACCAGAATGTGCAATGGGAATCATTCCAAAAATTGTGCAGTGGAAATCATTCCATCACACATACTTCTTTATCAGACTTTTCATATATTTATRCATAAAAAACCTAAATAAATTCTTATTCATTGGTTTTGTGTTACACAATTCCTAGTATTCAGTCTCCTATTGGTTATTGATCCCTTTTCTTTCAATGCTAATTTGGTCCTCATTCTTTGKTTTTTTTTATAAATCTTTTCYCAGACYAGGTATTTCTGCACCAGGGGGCAATGTTTCTTAATGTCTGTTTATCTCCTCTGTATATTCTGGCTACTCCTAATCTGTAGATGTTAAACTCTCACGAGTTTAGAAATCTTCTTTTTGTTGATTGAAACCCATCAGGCGTCTCCCAATGAAACTCAAACCCTCGGTGAAAGGAGTCTTTTAAAGAGAAGCCTTAATTCCACCCCCCCTGGGCAAAGGTGAACAAACCCATAACTAAAGTGACTTGAAAAACTTCAGAGTTTTATCATTTCCAACACAAACATGTCATCATTCATTGCAGAACTGCCCAATATCCACCTGTACTGATTCTGCCTGAACATCAAGTGTATTTCATGGAGCAAAATTATGGGTCTCAGGTTAGTGCTGGGAGGTCTGACTTCTTGAAGCACATGAAATAACTGCATGCTAGAATCAATGCGAATCTAGTACCTCACAACGGGAAACCAGTTATCATTTACTCTGAATTCATTCCATCAGCCTTTAGGCAAGATTCCCTAAATATTCAAGGCAAATTCTCCAACCCTGATTGTACAGGATTGCTCTGGGGTCACTGCCTGATCCCCCARATATGGTGTTATTTTRTGACTCCCTAACAGAAATACAAAARGTTGGTACYACGCAGTCAACTGTGTGATTTAAAGAGGGTGCATTAGGGAGAGATGGATCCCCACTGACAGCTGATAAACTAAGAAACCAAGTAGCTTGTGATGAGATGCATTTCACGATTAATTCCCCTTTTCTCAGTGATGCCACAAATTCCCTCTGATGCTTGGCAGGTTGACTCAAGGAATTAGGAAGGATCTGCCAGGAAAATATTCATTCTCATTTGTGTAGAGAAAATAGAGTTACTTAAATCAGCTTTACAATTTCCACACCCACTGCAACACTGGATCTTTACAAATTGCCAAACCTGACCCTCAAACTGTAACCCCATTTTCTGAATTCTGTTCCTTTTTTTACTCTCAGGATTACTTAACAGTTTTTAGGTACAAACCAATTAATGCAAAAATTACTTCTTGCAGTGGAGTAATTTATATAAAAGGATGGCTACCATCCTCAGAAAGGACACATTTTGTTAGCATTGGTAATGTTTTAGAGTGGGTCTCACAAGTCATTAGGAATCAGATGTTGTACATTTTTCCTTCCAGTGTCTCAAGCAATTTATTTAATGGATTCACTGCAAGTTGCAAAACTAACTGTGATCAGATTGAACTGAACTGCTCAACTTCATTATCTTATTGGTCCTATCTCTGCAAAACTTTTTCCTTCCCACTCTGTCTGTTCAGAAAAATGGGAAAAATTAAGACTGATTTTCCTTAAGGTGCACACAAAAATCACAGAATAGCTATTAGTGGGAGTATCATTGGCATTTTCTGTGACCCATCTCCCATATTCCCGGGAGTGTTAAGAGGTTTTGCAAAACAAAACAAAATAAAACAAACAAACAAAAAAAAAGAATAACATTTTCCCCTTACCTTTGTATATAGATAARCTTGTAATACTTACTAAATATTAGCAGCTGAAATGTTCTTCTTCACTTACCTAAAATTGCATTTCTGAGAGTGGRTTTCARACTTCCAAYGGCAAAATGAAAAGCCAAACCACARCCTGTAAGAAAACCAAGTCCCACAATATATCACAGCCCAATACGCTCTCATAGAGCACTGTTTTTTAGTATGGTATATTTGCTTAGAAAAAGAAGCATTTCCCAATCACTCCCTGATCTTGAAGCAATCCCTACAGTATCAAAACACTGAACTGTTAAWTTTTTTATACATATATATTTATGTATCTATTTTGTATTCTGTTTTTCAAATATTATTAACAGTTCATGGTTCTTTTTTTCCTTAAATGGTTTTGTCTAGTTCAGAATCCAATGCTTTAAGCAAAATTATGCCACAGTTGGAGGCTGCATGTTTACCAAAAGGAATTTTGAAATAAGTGATTGTTATATTGCTTCCTTCARTCATTTAATGTTGTTCTTCACTGTGGCCATTTCCTGTTTCTGTAAAGTGATATTTACCTGCCTGTGGAAGGTTTGTCCAGAGCTCATTCTAGAAGGCATCTCGAGGTACGTTTATATCAAACACCCCTAGATACATTTTCTCATTTTAAATGGCTTACAAATGTTAAAAACCTGGCACAACAAAACATCAAAAGAAATAACTTTAAATTATTACTGCAATTGTGCACAAAAAGCTAGTTGCCCACAGCTATGTTTAGCTCTCTATTTATGTTCAGTTTTCTATAAGGTTATGTCAGATAAGGTAAATTAATCTAGCTCCAGCATTACAAACGTGTGCTGAAATCAGAGATTTCATAYTGCTGTCTTAGTTCACTCTCTTGGCAAAATGTGCCTAAGTTTTAACTTCTATAAAGGCTGGAGGCTATGCATTCACCAAAGCCAGGCTCTCAATCTTCTCCACAGCTGGAGAGGGGAGAAAAAATTTARGGAATGRTTTGTGGGTTGAGATAAGGACCAKGAGAGATCACTCATCAAATACCATCYTACGCAAWACAGGCTGTAATTAGACAATTATGAATTAAAACTTATTGCTAAAAATATCAAAGCAGAATAATTACAAGTAAAACAAAGCCTTAAAAACACCTTCCCCCCCGCTCCCTCCTTCCCAGCTCTACCTCCTACTCCAGCAGCACAAGGAGACAGGGAAWGGGGGTTATGGTCRGTYCATTGTCTATTATATCTCCCTCCTCAGGGATAGGGCTTGTTCCTCTGCTCCAGCTGAWGTCCCTCCCGCAGGAGACAGCTCTGTGAACTTCTCAAATGTGAGTCCATCCCACAGGTAACATTCCTCCCCAAACCRCTGCAGCRTGGGTCACTCTTCYACAGGGTRTTGTCTTTCAAGGACAGGCTGCTCCAGCATGGGCTTCTCTCTCCATGGGCCTCCCAYGGGGTCTCAGCCTCCTCTCAGGCATCCCCCTGCTCTGCTGTGGGTCCCTCCATGGGCTGCAKSTGGATYTCTGCATCCCCATGAATCTGTTTGGTAGGGGGACAGCTGCCTCACCATGGTCTTCGTTGGCTGCAGAGGAATCCAAACTCTGGTGCCTGGAGCACCTCCTGGCCCCTTTTTCTTCCACKGATCTCTGAAGAGTTGCTCCCCTCACATATTCTCAGCCTGCTCTGGCCACAATTACAACTGTGCAATATTTTTTTTTTCTTTCTTCTTAAATGYRTTATCCCAGAGGTGTTACCACCATCTCTAATTGGCCCAGCWTGTCCATCTTTGGAGCCACCAGGGACTGGCTCKGCCMRRCATGTAGGAAGCTTCTGGCAGCTCCTTACAGAAGCCATCCCTGTAGCCTCCYGGCTTCCAAAACCAGGTTATTCAAACCCAAAACACCCTCAAAGGGATAAAATAAGGGARCAGATCAGCAMGTATGYTTTRGCWGTRGAATCATTGCTGCTGGTACGCCCARGTTCCTGGAGGAAGTCATCCATGTGRACATTGTACAGAGCTATGTCACCACTTGATGCTTGGGGTTATCACAACGTGGCTTAACAYGCCTGGGCCAGCTCTGCAGCAGGGAAAAGAGACAGCTTATAGCCCTGCTTCTTGTTTAAATAATGCATAAATAYGCTCTGCTGATCACTTTATGAGCCATAGGGTTGTTTTCTGTTAGATTTGCCTTAGGCAAAAGTAAAACTGTTCAGCTATGGAACAGTTTTATGAACACCATCAGCAATTACAGCACAGTCCTTAAAACATAAAAATTGAGAAAAAGGAAAAAAGGTAAGAAATAAAACACAATATCGACAAAACCTACCAATGCCTTTACAAGGTTTCTTGTTCTCCACCATAAAGTGCGGCAATCCCAAGGTGTGCTGAGGTTTAGCTGGTGTTTTTTGGTAAAAAAAAAAAAGAGAAATATTATCCTTTTGCACAAAAAAAAAAAAAATTGTACACATCAATATGAGGAATCTTTTTTATCTTACAGATGTTTCCTACACTCTGTGGAAGAGCTGGTGCTCTTTCTGTAGCCTAAAGTGGCCTGTGAATGCCAAGAGACATTATTTACATTGTTTTTCTTGTTCAAAGTATCCAGTACATGCCCCTGTATGCATCTGGTGGCTGCACTGACACCCATCCTCGGTGGTATTTTACAGCATGAAACCAAGCTGGGTTTTGGACTCCCTGGAGTGCAAAGCATAGTTCCAGAGTGTTGGAGGTGTGTGGAAAGCAGGAAGAGATAAAGCTTCAACAGCCACATCCCATTGTCACATGCATGCTCTCCCAACCATGCCTGGTCCTCACTAAAAGCAAAACTGTTCAGCATTCCGTTCACTACAGCACCCGCTGGTTTTCAGTGTTCCCTTTGCCCTGCCATTTCCAGCAGGCACAAAACAGCACCGTTTCAGGTCATTTTAAGCTCCTCCACTGCAAAGGCCACAGCCTGATGCCCTTGAAATAAGCAACTCACACCAGCAGATCCTATTTCCTTTCTCTTGATTTATCAGTTCTACCTCAAGAGGAGGTTAATCAAATMAAAAAGTGGGTCATAGTCCCTCTGGCTGGAAATAYATGGTATTTCTTACACACATATGGWGCTAWTGGTGGCATAAGCATCTAGATATSTATATTTTRATCAGATACATGTCAGAGATATTTCCTTAAAAGTTTTTGCCTAGTCCTATGGTTTCCCCTTGAATATCCTGTAATATTTCTAGTAATCTCTAGTAATCTTCTTTCCCTCTTATCAGCTACAAAGTCCAGGATGAACCGCTTTGAGGTGGTCTGCAGCTTCAGTGGTCCATCAACTAGTGGCTGAAGAGTTTTAGTCTTGGATATTGAGCCCTTTATCCCTAGTCTGCTCATCTGATGTTGTTGTACTTGTTTATCAATTTGCTAATTGATTTTTGCTTCTGAACTTGTGATGTTCAGCACCRCGTAGCCTAAATGGGGTGGGTAAACTCACATCTTTCCACATACCCTTGAAAAAGGGAGGGAAAAAGTGTCTCTGAGCAGTTACAAAGAAAAGCAGCTCTTCGAAGGTCAAAGGGATTTGCAGTGCTAAACATGCATCTCCAAACAGACCTCTTCCAMTTTTCATTTTCTCAGTTTTATCAATTTCAGGACAACAAACATTAGAGTCCATTTAATCCTGGAGGTAAACAGCCCTTGGATCTAGCAGATTTTGTTTTCTTTTAATCAATTTTAGGCTGTCACTACATTGCCCTCAAGGCTTTAGGCAGAAGTAACTTGAGCTTATTTTTCTGTTCYCTTCCTGTAGAGAAAATACTTCTCATAGCTTTCAGTGAAAATAAAATTATACCTGTATTTAAGCCTTCCCTCTTTTGGCAGCATCTCTGTGATATCACAAGTGTCTCTCTTTTGACATCTCTGTTTGGTATTAGAGAACTCAATCTCATTTTCAGGTGCTTTACTAGCTCAGGTGAAATGAAGGTAAAGATTTTTTTTTTTTGTACATATGTATTCCAACCATGCTCACACTCCCACAGAACATGAGAGGAAGAAAGAGAAACAAAAGCTGCTGTGGTGGGTGGATTTGTAGTTTGTCTTTGGGGACACACGTGGAGCCCTCCTCAGGTAGCTCTTCTACAAAAGAAACTCATAACTTCTCTGTGAAAAACATTCATTTGTTTCTTATTCACCAGTTTCTACGACTAATATTACAAAGCCTTTCTCTTCCAGGCGCAAATCCCAAATCACAGCAAATTAAAATGACTGAAAACAAATTATAACAGCACCAACACTAAAAAGCCTTTGGCCACATAAATTAGGAATTGCAAGCAAATAAGCACCTCATTTAATCCTTCCTTTTCTCATAAATATCATTTGGGACCTTATATAAATGCTTCTTTAATGTCAGAATATTTGCTGTCAGCCAGAATATAAAAGGACACAGATTAGATCAAACATACTAACTTTGTCCAGTAAAATTACACCACTATCAGTGGTTAAGTAGACACAAATGCAGTTACCTGTGTTTATTTATAGGAGTAAAAATCAATGGGTTTTCTTCTATAGTCTATTCTTTCAGACAAAAATCTCTTTACTGCATGGTCTAAGGTTTGACAAGACATATCTTGGTCCTCACAGACTAGTATAATTCAGATCCCCACCAGCATCAGAAAACAGACATCAGAGGGGTTTTATTTATCCTCCCATGCCTATTTGATGAAGAGAACACATTGCAATTAGAAAAGCCACTTTAAGCAAAGTCTTATGAAGCAGAAAATTGTAACCATGACTCCAAACATCATTAACAAGGCCAATAGATGTAGGTTTCTCAGAAATGCTCTTTGTCCATGATATTTTCATGGCTATTGTGATTCATTCCAAGTACAAGTTCTTTAGCAACTGAGCCTTTATTTCTGTTTCCTGATGACTGGTATAATCTAAAAATGCAGATGACTACAGCAGCTTTGATTTCTCTCCTGTGATGATGCATTCTCTTCTTGCTGCTTTTTAATTATTTTTTTWAAATTTCATTTATTTAAATTCTATTTACATAGAAGTGTCATTTCATCACACATGTTCCAGGTTMATTAGGTTTGCTGGATGTTTTAAGATGCAAATCATTGATAACTGTATCACACTGAAAAACATGAATGCCCTCTAATACCTTAATAGAAGACTCTGAAGGGCTGCAAACACCAAATTTATTTCGCTGACCAATTTGAGGAAACAATGCCAAGGAGAATTGGGAATTCTTGAAAATTTAGATATAAATGTTCTGTTTCAAATCTTGTCATTAAGGTGCAGAAAACCRAGACTTTTGTTTCAGAATTTTGTGAGTTCACATTAAGAATTCCATTCATCATTGTGCATTAGAGGAGACACAGCCAACAGAGATGCCAGAAGAAACACTATTTCAGTCCCTGCCTCGCAAAACAACAAATTGCAAATTGCCTGGGTTGCAGCCAAGCAAACTGCACCTCCAATTTGATTGTGTCACAAGCCAGGTAGCCAGGAGTCATTCATAATTGCATTACAATTCTTTATCATTTAATTCTATACAMAGAGGAAAAGCTAAACTGGACAAACATCTCAGACTGTCCTGGTAATACCCTGTTCTTTTTGACATCAATAGATTTTGAAGTGCTCAAGAACTCCGTGACCTTTCTCAACAGAAAGTTGGGTSTTTCCAACAAGAAAAAGCCTGCAAACTTCCAAGGCTTTCCATTTTATATTTAAAAAAAATACTTAAAAGTTCAGTAAAAACAACTGAGATTTTTGTTTTGCAAATTTTAGAGCTTCATACTGCAAATTTCACCCCAAATTCTAATAATCTTCAACCAAATTAAGTAAGTCCAACAAGAGTTTTATACTGGGAAATACTTAGCAACTTTAATGGTATCATAGCATATCCTGTGTTGGAAGTGACACACAAGGATCATTGAGTGCAGATCCTGGCCCTGCTTTAACACAGAGATCTCACCATTTGAAATACACCACCAGCCTCTCCATCTGCTCAACTAAAATGTTACACTCCCAGCATGCAGTTGCTAAGCCCATTCCTGATTTCCAAAGTTATTTATGCATTTAATTCAGAATGCCTTTGAGATTTTTGCCCCTCCTTTTGTTTCATTCATTATTTGATGGGGAAAAGAATTGTGGGAGAGATTTACTTTAGCTGTTTTCTATCGTCCTTTGAAAAACCTGTCCAGTTTATGCTTCATATTTATTATGGCAATATTTGGATTATGATTTAGATAAACAGTCAGGGGTAAGTTTGCTTATTTGTGTTTCTCAAGAACAGGGGTGGAAACTACAGGTCAGTGCTGCTGCAACAGGAACTACAAATTAACATTCTCAAAAAATGAGTATTTTAAATTACCTTGTGTACAAACTKCCAAGAAATCAGTAGGAAGTCCTGYAGTGACTTTCTCCTTGGAGAGATCATGGTGAAGAATGGACACACAGAAGTCACACACTGAATGGATGTGCACATACATAGCAAGAGGAAGTATCTGGGCAAATGTGTTGTGACTGACCTCACGCTGAAGTAAAGGTAAGGCGCAGCTGCTCAAAGGAAGATTTACACAATTCTGTAGGTCCAACAAGCTCCTGCTCACCATGCCTTCCTGAAGGAAACCTACAGGTACAAAGTAACACATTCCTACTGGTGGATATGGGGCTGCTTTCAGTCTTGTTCATTAACGTGTCATTGCTCTGACTCTCAGCTAATACTCTGCATGGTTCACTGATGCACAAAAGCCAACACTGGTAGAAGTTTTACGTACAGACTAATGTGTACTGTGCTTGGTTCGTTCTTCTCTGCAGTATAAAACAAACTTTTACTTCAGCAGAGGCACTTGCAACCAAAAATATCCCTTAATTAGGTAATTCTGGGTTTGTGCTGATCAGCACAACCTTATYCATGTTTCATGATGTTTCATGATGACTTCACTGATGTTTTCTGACTGGATTGGTGTTGTGTGGTTTAATGCATCTGGACATGAGCCCCATCGATGAGGAAAGCAGAGCAGCTGKCAGAGGCAGTTCTCCAGCTGCACAGCTGGCTGGCACCAGCAGAGGGTCAGGCTCCTCACTTAACATATGTCACTTTGTGTTAGGTGATTGCCAGAGATCATGATTTTTTCTTTCACCTGACAGCACTGCTCCTATCRCAGTTTGTGTGGCCTCTGCAGAGAAGTATTGTCTGCATAGTTTCTGCATGAAGCTTTGTAAGCACAGAGTCACATTTAGCTCTGCTTATAGCTGAACCCAATTTTCTTATCATTCATTAATGTTGCTGCAGCACCATCTAGAATAATTCAGACATCGTTCCAATGCTGCCCACTACATACAGTGTGGCTGTAAGGTCATTTGTAAAAATAAGGAAAAAAAAAAAAAAGCAAGTAACCCTTTTGACTAAACCTTACATGACTGGTGTGGGCTTTTTAAAACCCTTTTTAAAGGGTTTGAGGAGTTTTTGAGGTTTGTTTATTTTTAAATTCTGCATGAGGGTCTGTAATTGAGGGTCTCAGAGGGAAGGTCACCTTCCTTCCCCACCTTTCCTTCACGTCATGCTAACTTTATTCTGGGGGTTTGCTGCTGCTCCTKCTAGGACAGGAGCTACAAACAGCCTGTGCCCCACTGTCACAAGGGAAAAGTATATCTCTAAATTCCTGGTTTCTCTAAAAACAGTTTCTGGGGGTGCTTTTATATTGGCCTCTGTACCTTTTTTTTTTTTTGTTGACATAAGCAGACTATTTCATTTGAGTCTTCATACTGATACRAAAATGCAGCTCAGGAAACACTGAAGCTGCTTGAAAACCCAGCGCTAAGAAGAGCACTAGAAAGGAATTGCTGCACCAATGGCTTCATCTTTAAATCAGAGAAAGGAGGAACAGAGTTACACATTAAAACAAGGTGGGTTACTCCATAATTATGGACACTGAGCAAGAAAAGGCATGAGAGGCCTTTGTATTAAAAAATAATTGGCACACAAGAGTCCAAAGAACAAACTTGACTTTTCCTTGTTGAAGGACAGAACTTCTTGTTTTTGATCTTCATGCTCTGTTCTTTTAAGGTTGTTAAAAAGCCATGAATTCTGATTTGTAAATGTCTCATGTCAATTTCTTTTTCCAAGCACTGCTGATCAGCACTTTCAGATTCATAGATTCTGAATATTTTAATTATCTCAGAACATACATATATTTTATCTCTTATTTTAGAAGAATTAAGCATTCTTGGCTCAGATACAATTACTTTACAATTACCTTGTAATACCTTACATTGTAAAAGTAATTAGAAAATTACCTAAACTTCACTTTAAGTGTACTTTGTTACCAGGATCTCTGTGACAGTATAGTAAAAGATCTGTTTTGCCACATGCAAAGAGTTAAATTAAATCTCATCAACTTAAATTAAGTCTCGTCAACATCCTCACACATATCCCCCACACAGAAAAAAAAACCCTCTGGAAATCATACAGACTGTCTAATTTCCTTAATTAAAATTAGTGCAGATTCCTTTAATGAATAAGATTAAACATGGCTTATCAATATTAAAATCCTGCACTGTTGAAGCTGAGCTGTTTGTCATCCAACATACTGGATCATAAGGTGGCTATCCAGATGATTAAAAACCATGAGCATTACCATTCTAGATATGTCAACAAAAGATAAAAGCTTACAGTTCACAAACCACACTAATTTGTGCAATTTCCTTTAATTTACCTTATTAAACACTTAGAAGGCAGACAGACAATTTATCAGAAAAAAAACAAACAACACTTCTTCCCACACTGCTAAGCCCTAGCCCTCTTTACAAAGATTTATTTTTCCTATCACAAGAGAGTTGCTACCAAGGAGTGTGATCAGCTGGCAATGGGCAGATGTGGGCAGGATGTTTTGGAGCCAAGGGAACACTCACAAACATCCTCCCTGCAACTCAGGCTGCTGAAAGAGGATTCAGGAGACATTAATCCTGCAGCAAAGTAAAACCAGGTCCTACAGTACCTGTTCATCAAATCCCAGCTTTTGCCTTCTATCCTCTTCACTGGGTTCTTGTACGATTTTGATGTTTGCCTCAGCAGGAAATCCTTTTCCCTGAGAGCAGGACCTTGCTTTCAGCTGTGGGATTGCAGATGAACCAGTTGCAGTGATGGTCTGTCAACATCACATTGCCATTACCAAAACTTGCCACGGATACAGCATAGCACCGTTTTTTCCAGAAGCATTCCGACCTTACTAGGGCTGGGAGTTTTGCAAAATATTTTTTTATGTTGTGAACAAGGCTTCTGTGGCGGTTTTGAGACAATTTTAGGGGAAAATGCTCTGGAATGAGTGTTTCCTCTGAAGAAAAGGATTTCAACAATACAAAATGAACATTGGTCGGTGAAAGTAAAAAAACTACAACTGTTTATTTGACAAAGTATCTGCAGGACCTGGGAAAAGAAATTAATAACTGTTACATTTTGAACTTTCAGAACTTTACCACACATGTACCCCCACCCACAGCAGAACAAAGAGACCCAAAATGCCAGGGAAAGGAAACAACCTGCCAGCCATGTGCTAGGGAAAAACAAAATGATGGGTGGCTTTGTCTCAAGGGAAGAAGAAAGAGTCCACGCAACTCAGGGAAGAAAAAAACAGATGGGAACTTCATCCTGAAGGATATATTTTGTGAAAATGAAAAATGAACACACTATTTACCTAACAATACTGCTGCACATTCATCAATGTGAGACAATGGCTTGCTTCTCCACTTCCAGCAATCTCTGGGGCACGTTGCACTGCTGGGACTCTGCTGGGAGGTTCTCTGTAATAAAGAGGTTTCAACTGCTGGGCAGACAAAATATCTTGCTGCCAGCCAGATGTTAATTACCATCGTCTGAGTCTAATTCATTCTTCCCTTTCCTTCCATGCTTTCTGCTATTTATCCATTTACAGTGGCACTAATTGAACTGGCTTCCCATTAAGTGTTGTCAGCAGTGACACCACACTGGTGTTCCTGGGTTCAACGAGGTGTTCCCAGAGGATGAGTTACTCCTGCACTACCCTGTCTTCAACATTTCCATTCCAGCTGATCCATAATGTGCCCCATAACATGCTTTAAGTGTTGTTTTTTCTGAGCTGCCTCCCAGGAGAAGTCCAACTATGTGACACTGCCAGGCTGTCTGAGGCTCCTTCACAGGGCTGTGTTGGCACCTGGAAGGCTCTTGTTTCAGACTGCATGTTCATGATGGATCACAGATGTAGATTTGATGCCTGGCTGTGCCTTTTCATTTACAAACACACCCTGACTACAAGATGAGAAAGCTTACATACCACATGAACAGTTTTCAATGTCAAACCCCAACTGGCAGCACCAAACACTTTCCAAGCTGCAATCCAATATAAGATAGCAAATGAAAATTAAGTCCTTGGACATACTACCCAGAGCCTCTACASACAGAACTTGTGGCCTGAATAATATATTGAATTATTGAATATTGAATTATTGAATAATATTGAATCTGAAAGCCAGACTCCTACTGGTTGTAAAAAAGCTCGGAAAGAATCTTAGTAAAATTTCCACTTGAAAAAACTGGTGGGGAGAGGAGTGAGAGGAGAAATGTGTTGACTTCAGAAYGGAAAAATAATTCAGTGTGAAAAGGTGTCTCATGAGGCAAATCTTGCACAGGCCAGTGACAGCACATTACCCCGGGTGCTTAAATCCACAATTACTGATACTATTCATCATCAAGTTATACTTGTCCTCTGAGGGTAGGAGCACRGAATTTTTTATTTTTTATGCTCACCATCTAAAGCCATGACAATTAACCTTTTTTGGTGGCTGGTGCCAAGCAAAATCTTTTATGAGTTTTACATTTTTTGGTGGTTAGTGGCAACCTTAATCCCCCTCAGTGTCTTTTTGGACACGTAATCCTTGAGAACCAGAGAGAAACTTGCACTATTAATAATCTGACAGGTGATGAGCACCCTCCAAAAGCTGCTGGGCATCRTTTCTTTGTGCAAGCATGCATTTTCTGCTGGTGACAGCCACTAAGTGAGTGCCTTTGTGAGGGAAAATYATACTTCATTGAGGAATGTAGAATCTGCTTGAAAAAGGAAGAAGAGCAAAGTATTGGAAAGATTTAGGAGACAGAGAGACTAAATGCCAGGGTAATTATCTTCTGAGAAATAAATGTACGTATAATTTCCATACATTGTCAAACTGCAAGAGATAGGGATCTAAAAAGAAAGACTTTTTAATTAAAAAAAAAAAAAAAAATGTTTGTCAGCTGGGAGGACCAACCAGCTGGTATTATGTATGTCTAAGGCATTTGTCACTAAATGTTTGAAGCTTTCACTTCACTGCTGTCAACAAAATTCCTGTCACCATTCAGTACATGTAATACCTCTCATAGAATCATCCTGCTCAGACAAGAGTGACTGTCACACTTCAAATCACACTGGAAAATTGTAACCCTTCAAACAGTCTGGATACAGTTGGGTTGCCCATCATGAGGTGCTGTGGTGGTTTTTGAAAGAGCTTACATGAACATGCTTTTCATATTTTAATAAGCAGGTGCAAAAAGAAAGAACTAAAACTTCCCATTTTTTAGGGACACATTAAACTGGGCGTTTCAGAGGATGTGTGAAGCAGCCATAAGGCTTGAAATTACAGCTATGGGAAATGAATTTCCAAGGCAGTTGAAGAGGAGATCCATATGTCTGGCTCTGTGTCTGGCTTTCAGAGTCTGAAGTCAATTTTGCCTTTTTCTTCCCTCATTATCCCAATACTTTCTAGAGATCTGTACCCATTGGCTTTTTCTGTAAACTCCTGTGAGGAGGACTGTCACGTTCATTGCAACAAGTCCTATTCCCCAGACACAAATATTAAGCATAAAGACTGACTTTTTTGATATCTGGGGATTTGAAAAACAGAGGATAATATAATACTCTTCCTTTCCCTTTCCCTGTGAATTGGTCTGATTTTAGAAAACAATAGACCAATTTTCAACTGCTTCAAAGGAACAGGATCAGAATCTGTGTTCTGTTGTTTGTAGAAAGTGGTAGCTGTCAGCAGGAGGATTTTCACATCTGATCTTGGCTAAATAWCATGATTTATGCTAAAATGGCTTCTGTAAAGATTCACAGCATGAGAAGATTGAATTTGCTGTTTTAAAAAGACAGTGGAAAAATCAGATGTAAGTTGAAATACCAGTTAATGAGAAATACATAGGAGTAATTTTCTATTTTGTTTTGCTTTTAYAGGGGGCAGAGGGAAGTACAGGGAGGAAATTAGGAGAAGCCATCAAGACAGGCTTTGTTATTGCCCTTTAAGTCAAAATGCTTATTGATTGCAACAAAATATTAACACCTTAAAAGGATTTGTGTGCTAAACGAACAGGTCTAATGTCATAGAGTCGTGTTGTGTTGTTTCAGCTAAAAATGCAAAGCTGCATTGGCTGAGCCATGACCAAAACCTGTGGCAATTGGCATCAAAGATAGACCTGAAGGCTCGGGAGCTTGCCTTGCTAGTGGTGCAGTTAAGCTTTTTTATCTATATCCAGGGCTCTTTTTTTGATAAATGCTTGGTGATATCTGCTGGAAGATATTATTTCTAAGGCAGAACATTTTCAKCCTCTGGAGCCATCCAAGGAGACAGAGAAAGGAAAGACAAGTGAAATTCAATTTTTCATAATGAGGAAGGAAATAAATTTGCAATTTCTTATTTCCAGACGAGTTCCCTACCATGAATGATGAGGCTGCAGGCTGTGTGCAATTAGAACTGGTCAGACAAACTGGAGCCCTCCCACGGGTCTTCTTGGAGAACAAACCCTGAGGTGAGAGCAGCTGGGTCATCCAGTGAGACAGATCAGATTTGTAAAGCCAAGCAGTGTCAAACAAACACACTCTTCCCAAAACTGAAGCTCCAGTTTCCCTTGGGAGTCATTCTCTGGATTTCACAGACCAAATTAAGCCTCATATTTAGCCAYTACAGTGTCTACCAGAAAGAGCAAGAGCTGCAGAAAACAATAAAAACAGGTATCTTGTGAGACTTCTCCCGTCCTCCAGTAAATTCTCACCTGAATCACACCTTGGTTGTMTCATGTCACCAATTAGAAGCATTGAAAATGTTAAAACAAGTATTAGTAATTCTTGAAGGGCTGAACGTTTTTTCAGGTAATTTGAATTAATATATTTAGACTTCTCTGAAAAGGGAAATGTGGCYYCTCTCCTATCTTGGAGAATATCATTAACTGTTCATTTAATTTTGGAGCAATGGATTGAATTGAACTGTGGCTGAATTTTTGGTTCTGGTTTGTTTTCATGCAATGAGAATGAAAACTGCAGTGTGTAACATTTATGGCCATTCCTGGGAATGTAATTACCATTTTGAACTTTTAAAATGGTTTTTATGCCTTCTTCAGTACCTATGTCCACATAAACACATGCTTTAAAACTTGGGCTTCTGGAGAAATATACTCAGATGCATGTCTGCCCTTCATGCTCTTGATACCATCAGATGTAGAAAATTTTCTGTTTGAAATCAGGTTACCTGGTAGCTGGTGTCTCATCTTGGACTCCTCAGGCAGTCTGCAAACAAGCACATGAGTCATGACAAACAATCAGGCACCAGCATGGCTCTGTTAAAAAGCAGCAGTGAGACACATCTGTCCAGCTGTTTCACTGCCACCAGTTTCATGGGAAAGGGAAGAGAGGTTTTATGTGTGCTAATAGAAGCTACTTTATGACAAACAGCCAAATAAAGTAAATATTATGTTGTCCTGCCTTGCAAATATTTAATTCTGTTCTGGAAAATGGACCAGCTTCAACATGGTAGTAGGTGATGGGCAGCCCTGTTTGGCTTCTTCCTGAATTTCCCAGCCCTCTCTTATCAGGGCAGCAGGCACTCACCAGCAGGTGATTTTGCCTCATATTTCCCCCGTGAAAAAGAGATTRCAATACCTTCTGCATGCTTCCCTCYTTGTTTCCTTTGCACAGCTGTCCTCTGCCATCTAAAMAAAGGGRCTGAAATCCTTGCCTTAAAGKTWCTTGCTGGCTGACTAAGTTCTGTACTACTCAAGCGATAATTTCTCATTTTTCTCTTGGATCTTAAACTCCTCACCCTTTATCCTCTCTGTTTCATTACTCCAACTTCCTTCTCCAAATGTGACTCAGCCTTTTCTTTTACCTGTCTATACTCTCAAATAATTGACCTTTGATTTGTAGAGAAGAATTGTAAGTTTTATCTGGCAGTTATGTGGGAAGAGTTGCTTTTGGAAACCTCTCACATGCAAATTTCACTGGCTTCCCCAGGTTTTTTTATTTTGTCAGTCAATATAAATTCAGTCCGGGTACATGTGGTATCAACCAATACTGGGATTTTATCAGAGGCACTGAAAAGGATTTTGATAGTTAAAAACGTCATTAAAGATATTTTTTCCCTTAGAAAAAAAAAACAGCAGAACACGATTCTGGACATATATAGCAAAACCAGAAAATATTTTGAATGTTTTTGATTTTGATCCAGTGAACTCCAACTCTTCCAAAAAGCTTTATAATGGAAAGCCTTATTTTCTCTGGTCCTGTAAAGAGTTATCAATGTGGTTTTTGTTCATAAAACACCAGATATAAGACTCCTGACATGCTGTCATTCTTCAAGTGAAAAATTAAAGCATCAGGAGGCACAGTAATATCTCCAAAAATATGAATCTTGATCCTGTTACTTAATCATCAAATCACACTTTTCTGCTCCTTAGCTGCTTATGTTTAATCTGTGTGCTGAATAATCCTTATGGATGTAGCTGGAGCCAATAGACAATGAATGCTCAGCCAATCAATCAATCAATCAATCAATCAATCAATCAATCAATCACTCAACAAAGAACAGCTAATCACCAAGAGAAGAAGGTCCTTTAAAAACTGAAAGTTATTTATCATCTCATGAAGACAATGAACCTTATGGATCACCCAAATATGGTAGAGACAGGAGAAAGAATWAAAAAATTACATCAATAATAACCCCTAGGCAGCACAAAACCAGCAATGAATGAAAATAAGCACCACTTCTAATTGAAACCTTTCACAGGATGTAGTTTGGGGAGTGTGTTTTAATTGTTGCTTTACTTCATATCATAACCTTTTGATAAATATGTGTTTTTTAATAAATGCAGCTGGCTTATCTGAACAGTGTCAGAACATGATAGCTGATACTTAAGTAATTTTGGCCCTGCTACATGGTTTACACAAATCTCGTGGATGCAAAGTGAGCAGCTCACACAAATCTGACAGGGACTTCTGCCAGTGACCTGCAAGAGCTTGAAAATGTGAACTAAAATCACTTTCCTAAGTAAGTAATGGGGCTTGAGCCATTACAAACAAAGAGTTGCACTCAGGATTCTTGCATTTCTCTTCTCAGCACATGCTGCCCATTGGTTGTCCTTTGGGAAGGATTCAGGATGGGTTCTGTARTGACACGGAAAGTGAACATTAACAATTAATGCAATTCATTATCACACTATATTTAAATGGGTGCAAATTGATTTTTGAAGGKTATCCAAACCAATCTGATTTAGAGTAACTGCTAACAGCACCTTACCTCTTTGTGGTGCTCAGCATTTACTGAAATAAAAATGCACTACTCTAAAATTTATGAGAATTGATATCAATGTTTTAATGAACTTCTCAGAAAGTGCCGGTGTCCTTAGTAGGCTGAAGATGGACTTCTTACACCGTAGCTATACAGCAACTAGGATTCAAAAGACAAATTTTATTCCAAGATAGTTATTACAAAGTCCATCAAGACCATTTGAAGGACCTAAACAATAGTGTGTAATTCAGTATGAGTAAATGTATAAAATCTGAAGTATTATGAAGTGTTTCTGAGCTACCAGGAGCCTTGCTGTTCCTGTATTGAATCAAAAGCATCCACATTCTGTCTACGACTTCACAATCAATTAGTGCATCATTACTGGTTAATGTAAGAGTTACAGGAAAGCAGTGATAAGGAAAAACAAAGGCAAGCAGAAAATACACAATTATTGACAGTCTCAATCATGGTAATGGTTATTTCTAATTAAATATAAATGGATGAGAAATGCCTGGGTCTAATCTTCTTGTCAGAACACCATAGGGTAACAAAATGATAGATCACCTCAAACAGGCAAACCGACTTGGATTCGACTGAAGGAAAGGTGTCCAAATGAGTTTGAGAAACAAGGGAAGTGAACCTAAACCCTGGTGACAAATTATACAATTTATACCCTGCAGATAAAGCAGGGTCTCAGGAATAATGCAAAGAACCAGACAAGAAACCCCAGACCAGATAATTTTATCATCCTGCTAAGAGGGTAARTGCTTCCCCTCTATTGAGTCATTAATATAATGGATTATATTGTAGATTCATGTAATGGATTAAACTGTTTGCACCTGGGCATTTTGGTAGATTTGGATTTGAATACATGTAAATTGACTTAATGTTCCTGATAGTCAATAAGTGATCCACAAGGTGCAGAAGTTTGCCGTGTGTACTTAGAACTTATTTAAAACAGGATTTGGTCAGCAGGGACTGAGCCCCAAGCAGAACAGAATGTAGCAAAAGATATCTGGGTAACACWCATCAGCTAAATATGACAAGGAGCACAAAAATTTTTCCACACTGCATCAAACTTGAAACTGAATAAGTAAATGTGTTATCTCATGGAAACAGACTCTAGATAAATGTCTTGTAGTTCTCTGCTCTTGCTAACGAAAGCAGTAATAAACCCCCCCCAAATTTAAAGCATTTATAAAATCTAGTAAAAGACAGTAGTTACAAGTCTGGTCATATTAATTCTTAATCAACATGAAAGCTCTAGMCATTCTATTTCTTCTCTTGTTTCCACTGATTTCTCTATTAAAAAAAAACAAAACAAAAAAAAACAAACAAAAAAACAAACAAAAAACAAAAAAACCCCAGTAAATTTTACTCAATCCTCATTTTAGATTTATGCCTTTCATTCCAGCTGTACTATTTTCTCATCTGGTCCCAGCTGCCTTCTTACATTTTCATGTTGCTTTTGCCATCGAGCAGTGGTGGTGTTTACCACTTGAAAAGTTAACATTGATGATGGAACAGAAAAATATCTCCAGCTTTTGCTAAAGCCCACAACACTGATTTCCAAAGAAAATGCCATCACCATGAGCACGAGTTTCACAGTAAAGGCTCACAAGGTCCTGCCTGGAGGGCAGGACTGGAAAAAAAAGTTCTTAACTGTCTCCATCTGCCTCCACCACTTGCTCCAAGTTTTGTACTGCATGCCCTGACTCTGCCTTTCCCAAAGGTGTTCTCTTTAGATTCTTTTGAAAATCTGTGATGCTGCAGGCACTTCTGAACAGCTCAGTGTGGGAGTTGCAGGCAGGATAAGCATTCTGTATGGTCAGACTTTTGTGCAGTTAAGAAGCTCTTGAGCTGCAGTAAATGGCACTATGAGGGTTTATAATCCACTTTGGGGTGAGGGTTTGTGCTGCTGTCCCTCCAGCTACAATGGAAGAAGCCACCCTGATCTCCAAACTTAGCACAGGTACTTCCAAGACCCTTCTACAGCTCAAAAGATGACTCACAGTATTAGAAATTCTGTTGAAAGCACTCTTGTACCCTTTGGATGAGACCCTTAGTGAAACAAGCCATCTTTTATTCAAAGATATGTTTTCACATGTCCTGTAAGTCCATCCCTTTACCTCTTCCCAGCACAAGGAGAATCTCATTTTTCTTGCTTGAACTTTTGGTAGGCATTAAAGTGTCCACAAGCACAGGGTAAAAGCAATTGAACATTTATAGCTGGTAAATGGAATTCAAGCMCTGGACCTTTCTCAGTCACTGTTGGCCACTGAGGCTTCTCTCGCTCCCTGTTAGTTAAATCTTGGATTTTTCGGGTATGGTAAAAATCAAAATCCTGCTCCTAAATTGTAACATGTTCCCAGGAGTTGTGTGACAGAGAACCCAGCTGATATCCCACGTGAATCTGAAAAACATTACAGTTTTCTTTCAAGAGTTAGCACATGCTAGGTAATTACAGTCCCTGGGCAAAAAAACCSTTTATACAGGTTTTTAATTAGTGTGACTACAAGTAAGAAATAAAAATGATAGCAGCAGGCTGCAGTTTTCACAGTATCTATGGAGTTAACACCTAAACTCCTTTCTTCTGCTGGAAAATATCAGGGTCAGGTTTCTTCTTAGCATGTGATGGCTGCTCCTGACTCTTTCTGGAAACCAAAGGGACCAAAGCTGTTCCTACAGAGCCCTCAGCTCTACAGAGRGTCACATTTCTACACGTGAGAGATTTTCATGTTCCCTACAGGCTCCTTGCATATTTGCTATATTATTTCCTCCTCTCTGTTGAGCTAATAAACCCTTAGGGGCAGGAGCTGCCTCTCACTGTAGTATAGCACAGAATTTTGCTTCCTATCTCAGTAGAGGCTTTTAGCTGCTACTGTAAGATAAATGAGAGCAGATAACTACAATATAGATGCTCAGTGGTCTTCRGAATGATTGCAAAAATTAGTGTTTCAGATGTCTCAGCTAAAKTTTATTTGTTTCTTATTTGTTTATTTATTGAAAATACCAGTGCCCAGAGGTAAGCAATCAAAAATTATTAGCTTTCATTTGGAAGAACGGATGTAATTTTAACCCCAGCTTTTGTTGTTGGCTATAGTTGGCAAATACTCAGAGGCACAGGTTTTTTATTTGTTCAAGTAACAGATCATTAAACACAACGCCAGGCAAACCCAAAGAACTGGGAAAATTTATAGWGAAGTCCTCAAAAATACTTCGGCTGCAATCAGGCAGAACATACCTTTCATTTGTTCACTCTGACCCACTGACTGAATTTACAGGTAGCTGATGCCAGCATCTGTGGGTACAGGTAAGGACTGTACTTGATGCTATAAAGAGTAAAGTTAGTAAATTTTGCTGTAGGATTGCAAAAAGAATCCTTCTCTTTAWCAATTTCTAACTGAAAAACCTATTGCAAAATATACTGTAAAAAGCCTTTTCCATACATTCAGGATTCACAAGTGATAACAGGTTATCAGACCTCAGACATGCACAAAATGTGTACTGGAAAAACAGAAACTTGAGAAAACCTCCTATTTCCAAGCATCTCCTCCCCTCCCATCACCTTCACAAAACATKAACCTCAAGGCTCACCCAACCTTTCATTTTTCAAACTGTGAGCAAAGAAGAAGACTCAGATTTTGAGCAACCAACAAGCAGAATGTGAAGGGGCAGTGCTGGGACAAGATAGGAGGTCCTGTCCTCGTTGACATCTCTCTAAAACAGAGGTACCCTTAGGGATTCCATTAATTCCTTAAAGTATTCTCTGGGAAGGTGGTTCTGAGTCCAACTCAGCCCTACAGCAAATCTGTCTGCATTTGCACTGTGGGCACTTTGTTAAATAATCAGGTTTTTTTCACTTTCATCCAAAAAATTCATTTTGTATCGGTGGGAACAGAGTGCCAAAACCCTTTTATCTTTAGGGGAAATGTTCATTCCAGTGTTTTCTCCTAAAATTGTCTCTCAACTGAGACAGTAATACCTCTGCATTAAGACATAGCACTTCTAAACATGATATTACACTTCCATTTAAGAACTCTTAGCCCATCATTACTGGATACTTTACTCTCCTCACTAAACACCCATGGACTCCAGAATAAATCACTTATCATTTCAGATCCTAAAGTGAATACAATGCTGACATTTTGCCTGTTGGCACTCCATGCATTTCTTGTGGGAAGTGAAGTTCAGAAGTGGAAGGTCCAAGTGAAAGCCTTAGGTCTGTCTGTGAGAACGTGGTGTGAGTGGCTGTCCCTAGGGATAACTGGTGTCTCCAGCATTACACTGAGCTGCTTTGAACAAGGAGGACAGACATGAGTCTGCCAAGAGAGAAGCTGGTAATGTCTCTCTAATCCCATCTTTGAAAATCTCCACAAAGCAATTTCTCAGAAGTCTGCAGTCACCCAGTACCAGCACCCCCCTTCACCATGCTAAGATGCTGACGTGCATTATTTATGGATTCAAATGGTATCTTCTTCCAAAATAATTGKATAATTGAGATAATGCCCTTGGTTGTCTGCCTAAGTAACACTTGGGTAGTAAATAACTTYTGGCTTTCAGCCATTTGATCAATAGTCAGAGCTGGCTGAAGACTTACCATCARGACATTCAAGTATAATTAAATTTTTCAAATAAACAAAAAAATTCACAGTAGTACTCATCTTCCTTATAACCTTTTACAGTGTTTTAGGTCAAAATAATAAAAAAACCTGTCTTTTCCCCCTTTTAAAAACTTCTGCAAAAATGTTCAAAGCAATTATGACAATATTTTCCACCTTTTCTCCTCATTAACCTCTTCCCATTATCAATCCTCTTGTATAAGTAGGTGAATTATAGGGAGTTATTACCTGTGTGTAGACAWTAGRTCTGGTGTTCATGCCACTGMAGCCTTAGGAAGGTTYCAGAAGGAAKTTAAGAAAAGGTCTCCAGATTCCASRGAACAGGCTTTACAATGAGAAACAGGGAAACTGAATCAATTTACCATCTAAAAGAGAGAGTTAAGGCTATGATAGACTTACTGGATGTGTCCACAGTATTGTAGTGGAAGTAAATTTACCCAAGTTATTGCAACATCTCTGTAGCTGTACAGCCACAGTAACATATGTTTGGCATGTTAATATCTCTAAGTTAATTAATTTAGGAGTTAACTCAGCTTTCAGAGTCAATTTTACAGAGAGCACGAGTCTGGTTTTGCTAAACTGAAGGAGCAGAAGACTCATCTTGAGAAGTTTGAAGCCATTTGCTACAGTAGAAATAATTCTTTCCTCTTGACTTCCATGTCTAATTTGGAGAGATTCCACTTTTGAAAAACTGTCCTTCCACCCTGCATTGAAAAATAAAATTTCAAATCCAATCCTTAAAACACCGTGCAGAACCAGACCCAAGGGCAGGAACTGCAGCACTGAAATATCATGGATTGTGATATATGGAATACTTGAAATAATCACCTCTTGGCAAATGCCACAGTTTCTCATTAATGGAATTGCAAAGAACATTTTCTTTAAGTATCCAACATTTCTACTGGCAGGGCTGAGCCTCCAAACAAGAGCAGAAGCATCTTCTATGAAGTTTCCAATACCTTGAGGCATTTAACACCTTCTGGTTTATTATTATTATTTATTTATTTATTATTATTTATTATTTTCTTTTCCTGAGCAGAGTCTGCATCTATTGCTATTTGTCTTTGTGGGCTTTATTTCCACATTTGTAAAACATGATTGCAGCAATTCTTTACATCGCAATGATGTGACTTGACTGGATTTCAACAGTGAGCAGCTTACAATTCAACATTGTAGGAGAGATTCTCCCAGACAAAACAGTGATTTAAGTATGGAAATATTCAATGACCCTCAAAATATAGTTCCACACATGGCATTCCAGTGAGGCCAGAGGGTCTCTTTCCCCCCTCTTTAGTATCTGAAGATGTTAAATGAGGAAGACTCAAAATCAAATGACTGATGTTTTTCAGCTCAATTTTCYRATCAAACCAGGAAGATAAAGAAATYAAAAGAAAAYAAATACAATAATCCATAGCAATGTATTTCTGTAGGTTTCTAGTAAGGAAGCAGAGAGGGAGAAGAACTATTAATCAATGAAGTGTAGCTTTTTGTCTTGCTAATCTGCCAAGAAAAAAAAAAACGTACCTTACATATAATATAATTATTTATATACATTGAGAGTAATTACACTGAAAAATACCATAAATCTTCCTTAATGAGATRTTTTAAATTCCATGATGATCATTAATTACATGCAAATGGCTACAATAAATTTGTTCTAGTGGACTAGGGGCTTGGTGATGGGCACCCTTGCTCCTGGTCCCCTTCACCTCATGTAGTAAAGCTGAGAACACTCATAAATCAATAATASAGTGATTGATGTGCACTGAATCCTTCCTGTGCTGGGTGCAGTGCACTTCTTGCATTGCATGAGACTGAGGAAAGACAGAAGAAACACAGCCCAGCAAGCAGAGAACTGGGCTGCAAGACACTACAAAAAACACAAATAGCAGCATGTATTCCTGCCTTTTTTTCTCACATTTTCCTTTCTCCTCCATGCTTCCTCTGCAGCAATACACCTACTTGCTGATTTTTCAGATTACATACCCCTATTTTAACAAAAAATAAAATAATTAATTTGAATAATAATGTTTGCATTTTTCTGATCATGCCACTGAGATTTCATGGCACGATGAACTGCAAAGGTGTCTCAAAATACTGCAGAACAATGCTAAATAGGCTGTTTCTGAAATTAAAAAAATCTAATAATGTCTTTCAGATTCGTAAGGCTTCAGTATTTTAAATGATATTTTAGATTGCTAATAAAAGTTCTTAAATGAGCCACCACTCTTTCCCAATGGCTCTTCCAGATTTTGGGGTTATRTGGYTGGTTTTTTCTTTTTAAATGAGGTYTKACCTSTGGTTACTCTTCCCTTAGTGAGAYAGTTTGGTTAGCTGCTTTTCCACAGTTAGTGGAGAGCTAAATGAGCAATGTGGAGTACAAAAAGAGCCCACACATTCACTGCAAAAGTATTACCTGACAGCAGCCAAGGGATCTGTCAAGCTGAGCACCTGACCAAGCTGGTGAAGTGATTTGGGTTAGTGTGCAACTCATTGCTTTTTATTTTCTTTTTTCATTTCACACCCAGCCAAGATGACCAAAGTATAAAATGTTCAAGTAAATTCTCTCAAGCACGTGGCATTAGCAGAACTTCAAGAGAAATGGTTTAGATAGACATGGAAGGTTTTTGGAAAACCCGTTTTTCCTGATGCAAGATTAAGTGTCACATTAATTGGATTGCTGCAGCTTAATAGGAATTAATACTGCATCTGYGATAAATGTAACCAAACCAATGAATGGCTAAAATGCTGGTTTTTCTGTGACCTACTGTTTAGGCTCCCATCAGTCTCAAGGATTATTATTGCCCCCAGCTGAATGGAAAAAAAACCCACTTTTCTATTGAAAAGTCTTATTTTACAARCATCACAAATTTGCTCAGTTCTTTTGTTCCTCTTTTGGAGTTTTGTGCCTGTTTCAAAGAGGAAATCCTTCCTCTGCGTCCCTCAGCCAAGGGAACAGAAGTGACACGATGCTGATACATTTTAGAAGGACAARGCACTTGGAAAGGTGGATGCTGCCATCACYTGCCCAGTCACCTCCCATGGAAAAACCAARTCAGTAGGAGGGAARGAGTTGGAAGGAAGCASTGGTTTTAAGAAGYTCRTCACAGACCCCAAGAAAAGATRGGTRTTTTGGGARTAAATTGTATCATCAATATGCAAAKGGWTTTGTTTTCTAATTTTACACTTMGTTTTTACAGAACTTTCAGACAAGCAACTCARTACTTTATATATCAGWATTTCAAATTACATGGAAATACAGCATGAACACTGACTTCCCAGACTGCTGGAAACTCCCAGACGTGTTCAGCAGCAGGGCTGTTGAACWTCCCTGAATGCACAGATTTGCTCARYYACTGGCCTCAGTCACTTGAAAGCCTATGGAATACCAGATATTGAAATCTGCTCAAATAATTCAACTTAAAGCAAAAAGAATTGCTTTAGTTGCAAAGTTTGAGATATTACCTGCAACTCAGCTTCAAAAGAGTAGAAATCTTTTAAAAACCCTTTTTAAAACCCAGTACTGGCTTGGCCTTGACGGATTGAAAGTGAAGCCAAGAGAAGGGTTACCCTTTGCACAGGGCATGACATCACTGACTGCAATAGTAACTCACAAGAAAAAGAAGCAAACCCACCCAGTCAAGTTTCGTGTAACTTTTTATTAAAATGGTACTTACAAATTATACATCTTATGAAATTACAGAGTCAATTTTAATTCCTGAATTTTAAAGCATTAATATTGCCACATATTTACAAATATTGTAAAACAACTACAATGGGATCTTTAATGCAAAATTAAATTAAAACAAATTAAATTAAATTAAAACAAAAAGTTGTTTGATAGAACAAACTGTCTTAGATATTTACACAGAAAGCATACTTTTTACCAAATAAGAGCAACAATTAAAACTAATTACAAACCTRAACTAACTACTAACTAATTCTCCAAAACAAAAAAATGGACTTAACGTATTACTATATGCTACTACTACTTTACATAATATTAATTATATTACTTTTATGACATTATATTGTATTACAAACATAAGTTACTACTACATTACCTTATTMTTATTTCATAAGATATATTACAAGAGAAATCTATGTGATGGATTGCAGCTGGTTCCGTATTTTAACATCAAGCATTTGCACCACTGGAAACCCCATCATAAAAGTTCTTATTTCAAAATTTCGGTTTTCTTTAGGAACCCAGACGAGCTCTTTTCTTGGAAGGTTTCTCATCATCTTCATCATCAGGATAACAAAATATTTCAAACAGACCTCTCTGCCAATTAGAAAAAAGTTAAAAAAATTAAATACTCAGAATTCTTGCCACACTTTTCTGTAGCTGCTCGGAAGCTAAGATTCAAATAATGCTCAGCTGTAAAAGGCACAAAAGAGGTACCAGTCCCTGCATTTTGTCTGCTTAAAAACAAATCCCTGATGCGGAATAGATTCCAAAATTTCTCTCCCACCTTRTGGGCTGTCACCACTGTGCTCAGGGTTGTGTATGTAGGATTGGAGCTTGCTGGTGACATTGGAGCTGCCTTCTCTTCACCTTCACTGAGGTGCAGATCTTCATCCATGTCTATCACCACTGCTTTTTCGACAAATGTCTCACCAGGCACTATGGAGGGGATGCTGCAAGAGACACAGGACAAGTGATTGCAGCTTTGCCTGATGTTTCAGACTCAGCCAGGTCAGAAAAGGCTTCCAGAGCTTTAGAATTTAATTAAAGACATTGGAGAAGGTACTCCAGCTCCATCCCTGCTCTCACCCTCACCATAAGCTTCACCAATACCGGGGTGATAATGAGACAGACCAAATCCTAACTCAGAAGGACAGAGCAAGATTCTGCTTTTCATAAACTGAGAATATTCTGAACAGAACATTTAATCTACTGACCACTTCAGCTCTACTAAAAGAAAGGCAGATGGGGTTTTACTCTAACACAAGACATTTTCATCAAGAATGAAACTCAACCCCAATCCCAACCCCAGTCCCAGCCACCTTCTRCTGTCCTCTGGGAAATTACAAACCAACCAGCAAACCTGTGGAATGGCAGTCACTGGCAGCCTCATAAAACAGAAACTGAGCTGTACCTGTTCAGTTTCTGGTTTTGCTGGTCTTTTTCTTGCTCATATTTTGTCTTCAGYCCCTGGAATGTGTGAATGTATTTGACAGATTCCAGTGCATCAGAGAAGTTCTCAACTACATGTGCAATAAGGAGCTGAATATCTTCCTGAATAAAAACAAAACAGAGTTTCAGTCTCAAATGTTCACAGGCAGAAAGTCAGAAAGTTTTAAACTTTATTTTGCAAAGTAGCTGATTCCTTGCCCAGAGCTAAAATATTCTTGTCAAGAACGAATGGAAAGCTATCGGATTTATTCTTAAGAAAAGAGCTGAGATCTAGAATTATTAAACTTCCATTAGAAACAGACGATAGTCTCAGCAATGTCCCAGTTCCATTTGTGACCCTTCTATTAAAACAGGATGTTTGCTATCTCAGAGAGATGCCTTTTGCCTCGTACCCTGCAAGGTTATGGACATGTCAGCACTGACCATTTGGATGAATTCAAACAGCTCCATCAAGGCCGACTTCAGCAGGTTGCAATTATTCCTATTATCCAACACAGCATTTACAACTGGTTCAAASAGGTTTCCCAGAGTGATGTAATGGTTATAAAGTTCATCTTTCAGGCCAATTATCCTCCTCATAAAGCGAAGAGAACCTGTGTGAAGAAAGACATTCAAGCACTCAACAGCCACATGTCAAGACTCTCATCTTCTTGTGGAAGAATTGAAAAAACTGGTGTTATGCTGAAAGTAAGATGCACCCCCAAAGTGGAGAAGCACTGTTTGTTGACAGATCACCTTTCTTTCCTTCTCAGAAAGGCCAGAAACTTCCTGGGTATTTGAAGGTTATTAAGGACCATGGATTTCCTTCTCAAGTCCAGCAGCAATACACTCCAGCATGCATGAATTAAAYTATTAACTTCCTTCCTTGCTTTTTTCCTGTTCCCCTCCCAGAACCAGCCCTGAGTCTTTTAAAGATCCTGCTCCACTGAATTTCATTCACTTTCCACAAGGAGCACCAGGTTTAGGACATTATTAAGAAAGGACACAATTTCCACTGAAATGAGGCAAGAAACCTGATTACAAAAGATCCTTACTGTCATGAAGACTTGAGAGAATCCTTGTAGACTTCAAAAGAGACAAAAATCCTACACCCACCAGAAACTGCATCAGTCTGTGCTTACAGACAGCTTCTACCTCTTTTTTTTTCCAAATTGCTTAATGTTCGCCAGTAAAACACAGCAAATGAACAAGAATTCTGAGTTCAGGTGTACACTGGCACTGGTAAAACTTCCACACAGGACACACAAAGCCTTGAAGAAGGAAATCACAACAGCTCCATACTCACACARGGCCAGAAATTTGTGTTTGGATTTCATCAAGAGCAGTGTTCTTCTYAGAAGATCTTTCTTGATAATGTAAATCTTCATGTGATACTTGTGCCGTTCCACACAAAAAGACAGCAGCTCCAAAACTGAGGCAAGTATTTCTGCTGTTTGATAATTATCTACAAGAAAAAATAATGCCTTAAGTTGTACCAAAAAATAAATTAAGTACTGCCAATGTACATTGAGCTCAGTTGTTATTGCATCTCCTGACAAATTTTTAGTGGCTTTTTGTTTCACTGGATTGTTTTGGGAAGAAGGACATTGGGTAAGAACAAACAACAAACACAACTGTGGCTTTTTTGCCTTTACAGCAAATATTCTTTAAAATTAGACTAGTAAAACTACTACATGATCCACAATAAACATCAAGGAAGTGCATCTTTAYAAAGTACACCATCAAACTAAGTCAGTATTCACAGCTTCAAGAAAGGGCTATGAAAATTCCTGCCCACAGAATCCCTGTCCCAGGAGGAACAGCATCTTGCAGCAAACATATTCCCAGCAGACATCATAAACCTATTGCTGTTACCAGGACTGCAAGTCCTTTAAAAGGGAAAAAAATTAAATTGTCATTACCTATTTCATACCATTCTTCTGATGTATCAGCCAGAAGTGGTGCAGTAAGAACATGAATGTAACGGTCGTAGAAAATATCGAGAAATTCAAATATTTCTAAATTCTGAAAAAACAATCACTTCATTAAACACTGGCATTCACATTCAACCTTTTAAATAAAAAGGAGTAGTAACATAAGAAACAGCCTACAAAGAATTCTACTGAGTTCTTTGGGTCTGCAGCACTGTCTTCATACAAGATCAGTTTCCTTATTTTGAGAAAAATTTGTGAGACATCCAACCAATCTATCATTAAAAGAATCCTCAGCATGGATGCAAATATRTACTGGAACAATCATCAATGACTCAAAGTGCTTGACAAAGTGTCTTTAAAAAATTCTGAAATGCAGTTATTTTTGCCCAGAAAAACCTGCAAATCTTTTTACAGGTATKCTGGTACATTACCAGATGTATGTACATTTTAATGCATTAAAATCTTTCAGGATTTATCTTCCAAAGAGACAGACAGTGCAATGGCACTGACACATATGGCTGCGTGGTTTCATACCTGCACAATACTCCAGACATATGCCTTTCATTAGCAAAATTAGCTTATATTTTGCTTATTTGAAGTTACTATCAGGCACACTTCATTCAATAAAAAGACCCTATCATTTTTTATCCTCTGCCCACAACAATAGCAATACAGAATATCAGGCTTTTAAATTTGCCAGGATAGTATCATGTCTTCTGCCATTCATGTTCTCTTACACTGGCTGTATCCAGCATTTTCTCTGGRTCGATCAGAGCACACAAAATCTCCATTAACTGATTATCTCCTCCAAATTCAGGGTCAGGACTACAGGTCATCTGCTCAATTATCTCAGTGATGAGTTGGGTA
>NW_026623333.1:35536-53322 GCF_030028575.1 Malurus melanocephalus | reverse complement strand
GGATGAGTTCTCCACTTTCTGCAATTTTTTAAAATAAAAATTGAAACAAAACACAGAAATTGAGACTTTATTTGGCCAGTTATTTTCCTGTTTGCCCTAAAACTGGTATATTCAAACAACTCCAATTCACTTTTACTTACATTCTCACTCTGCCGGGCCTCTTGCATTACAAATTCTTGGACCATGGCTGGACTAAATTCTACTAGGTAAGACAATACATCTGTAGCAGCAGACCTAACTTGCAGATCATCCATTCCCTCGTTAAAAAAAAAAAAAAAATTGCTATTTATTATCATGTGAAGCTGCAAAGAAGAGACAGTTTCAAGTGTGGAGAACATTTTGTTACAAAAATTTTAATGAGGAACTCAATAATATGTCTACAGAAAAAAACAACAAGGAATGAGGTAAATTTTTCCCTACTATTTTTTTCCTTTAGAAAGGACACAAGGCCTTCTGTGAATTTGAGAACCCTAACTTAGGCTGGAAACATTCACAACATCCTACTTGCTTGAATATCTAATACTTTATTGATATTCTATATCTGGTATCCACAATTTATTTATTTTGTACAAAAGGACCAAGGTGTATGACAGTTTCATGCCCATTTACAGGCAGCATGAATTCAGAACTTTTCCTMAGGGATGTGATTTTCTCTGATTAAAAACTGCCACATCAAAAAGTCTCTTTCACCTTGTCACTACCTTGTTACRAGGATTTCACTGCCCTCAGATTTCTCCATTATGAAAAGTAAAATTAGTAAGAGCAGAAAAGAAGTCAGGCTACTCCAGAGTAGAACTGTGGGCAGCTTCAGGATTCTGAACATTACAAGAAACTTCCACTCTCAGCAGAGCAAAGCTCTCCAATCAGACTTACACAAAGGTTCTCAGCAGATTAAAAAATAAAATAAAATAAAATAAAAAGGTTATATGGCTGTGGACTTTTTTAGTTTTATTAAAATCAGTTCTAAGTTTTCACTTACCATCAACATTTCAAGAGTTGGAAGAATTCCCAACTTTGCCAAAGTTTGGAGAAATTCATCTCTTTTCTCAGGTAAGGTCAAAGAAAAGGCACAGAATTCCTTTAAAAACTTCATCTGGTGCATAGGGGAAAAAAATTGTGTGTATTTGAGTTAGAAAACTCTCTGCAAGGAGGAAACAGTTACTGTTTGTACCAGGGGGTGTACTGGCTGATTCTCCTGAAGAACTTCCAAGACCACAGAACTCACAGAACAGTTTCAGTTTCAACTTCACCCCTCTCTTTTAAAGCYTTTGAGGAACCACCAAGACTACTGACTTACCAATTCACATCGTTGCTCACCAGCTGTAGCTTCATTTGTTAATTGTGCAAAAACCTCAGGCAAAAATTCCTCATCTTTCTGTGGAGCACACAAAAAGAACACACACAGTGCTTCTGCAAAGTGAAAACATGATCTTTCTGGGATCCCACACTGCACAAAGCCAAACTTTGCACACTGCCATTATTTTTTTATCAGAAAGAAGGCAAATTCTAGAGCATACATCCAGCAGGATCATTTCCAGTCTTTCAGCACTCCTTCTGTGCAGCAGAAAAAGCTCCAGAACACCAGAGACACAGTGAAGCTGGACACAGGGGATGATCCCTAAACCTGATCCCGAAATTTCCTTTCCTTCTCTGCTTTGCAGCTCTGCCCAACCCCRTGGACTCCCTGTGTGATTTCCCACACCCACACACACATGAAAAGGACTCAAAAGGACAGTCTTTATTTGTTCCAGACTCTCTCACTGCACTTTGTACATAAACTTCTAGGGAAGCAACTGGTACACTTTTGACCTAAAAAGTGCCAACCAAAAGAAAACTGTGACCCTGCTGTACCTGCACCATTCATACTACACTGTGAACATTTCCTAAGGATCAGTTTCCTTCTTTTGGAYCTGAAGCACAGCAAAGCATCTTTTCAGTCCACCTCTACAAGGGGGACTAGATAAACAGGTTACAAGTTGGCTGCAGCCACATTCTCCTGAATCTTACAATAAAATCAGCTCTCCCACATGCAGGAACTCTGCTTTGCCAAGATTGGAAACTTTTGTGACTATCAGACCTTTCTCTGTACCCCTTCACATGGAAAACAGTGAAATAAATATCCCAGATACAAAATACCACAAGTTGTTTGTTCCCTAAATAATTAGACAAAACAAGCTCCAAAGGTTTTCTTGGCAATCAAAGAGAAGGATTTTATCGCATAAAATTTTATCCCATAAAATTACTAAGATACCTTAAATTTATCATTTCGAAAATACAAAATCCAAGGGATCAGAAATAAGGGAATGCATTCAAAACATTGTGCAAATGAAAGTGCCTGTGATTAACTTACACAGTGTTCACCAGCTGTAAACCATTTCCAAACTACAGCCAGAGGGATCTCTATAGATGCCATCTAAGCCACATTAAAAAACACTTACCAGCAACCCATGTAAAATCTCCTCTTTGCTGGAGCTGATGAAGGAAGTGAGGGTAGAAAGAAAACCCTCTTCAAAATCAGATGGATTAGGCAAGATGATGGCCTGAATGTACTGTGCTCTGGATGTGTGGCGGATTTTTTGCCTAAGTTCAGGGTCTCTTATAGGAATAACTTCCTGAAGCTTTGCTGTTTTGGTCAAGAATTCCCTGTGCCATCCTGGCTGAGCTAAACAAGGATCATACTCAAGGCATCCAACAACACCCAGAATACACTCATCCGAAAACATCACCTCAAACAGAATGGMTTTGTCCAGGTACAAAATTCCTCTCATAATGTCAAAGAGAAGRTGCAATCCTTCGGTGTTTTTTACATTCTCACAGACTTGGAAAAGCTGCAGCAGCTTTGGAATATAGCCTTCATTCTTCAAGGCCAGTGCCAGCTTTTCCTTACGGACACGTGAGAGGCGAACAGAGGTCACCAGATCTGCAATCTCCCCGAGTTTGTGGAGTTCACAGCTAGGAAGGTCCATCAAACGACTAATTCTACCCATTTCTTTAGGTATTCTTCTGCTGGATATATGTGAGTGACTTCCACAGAATGACACCAACACCCAAAGAGAGCAAGAGGGAAGCAAGACAAGAGCCCACTCTGCACTGCCCTCCTGCTCTTCTGCCCCTCCAAGTGCCCCAAGTGTTCTTCAGTCATTGTGATGTCTCCTGGCTCAGAGCCTTCTGATTGGTCCATCCCTCCAACTCCCAGAMTCCAGAATGCTGGGCTCATGACCAGCAAAGTTCACAGCAAATGGCCAACGGATGTTTTTTGCTGTTGATCTTTTAGAACCTCTAGAACCCCTTTCAGTAACTGCTGGGGGCCCATAGGAAGGCTGTAGAAAGCCTCTTCCCAAGGAGAGGCAGGAAGAGGGGGAATGGCCTTAAGTTATTTTTATTAGATATTAGGAAGAAATGCTGGACTATAAGAGGGGTGAAGCATATAGGGAGGCATCAGTGCCCATGAACAATCCCACCAACCCATCAGGGACGGAAAGCCTTTTGAAATCAGATGGTAATGAACAGGTCCAGCRTTTCACAGCTGTGTCCCAGCTTCTTCTACTCATGGAAAACTGCATCTGAAATAGGCATGGAATGAGTCACAGGGAAAAAAATGCAGAAAGTTTTGTGGAGTCCTTTGGGAAAAAGAAAATACCATGAGCAGGCACAATTTGTGATACTTTTGCCGGTCAGAATCTTTTTAATAGAGAGATTTTATTGGAAGATGTTGATTTACTTTTAGCAAAATAATCATGGTAGAAGTTAGTTTTGAGGAATTTCTTATTTAACTTTAACCTATGAAGCTTCTCTTCATAGTTCTGGTACTCTGCTTTCTTTTGCCTTTGAAAAAGCTTTTTTTCAAAACAGAGAAAGCATTGTATATGAGAGAGATTAGAATTTAAATGTTTCAAGCCTAATCATATATTTTTAATTTTTATTTTATGAAAGTGCTCAGCTATGGATTTTGCACCTCAGTTAAAACATCATAAGACCAAGAAAAATGTTTCTACCTACTCTATTAAAAATGTGCAARAATACTTTGTGGCATATGAATTGAAGGGTATTTGGTCTCCAAAGAACCAGCGATCTGTCTTTCCATTTGCGTGGTGGAAAAAAGTGATGAAAGCATTTCATGAAAAACATCAACTTGAAATGGAAAAGAAAGGACCCATTTTGCTTTGCCAGCACTCAGCTCTTAAAACACTGTTTAAGCCCATATCACCACAACCCAGAGTGGAGATGCAGAGAGACAAGTGTTCCTGGGTTATATGGCTTTTATGTAGCTCCAGGAATTTAGAGTCTCTGCAATTCATGGAAATTTTGAGAAGCTACTGGGTTGGCAGTGGTCCCTAGGAAATGCTAAGTGTAGGGATGCATCAGAAAACATCTCCCTTTCTCAAGGAGAGCTTTGGTGCCTGATCCCAGTTTCCTCACCCCTAGAGAATTTGGAACCCCAAACCTTACCCTGAGAGAAACAAAAACCTGAGTTAGGATTTTGAGCAGTCCTGGCATTTTCCACTCTGGCAAAGAGCTTTCAGTTAYGCTGATGAAAAAAGATGCACTTCACCCAAGCAGAGGTCGCAATTTAAAAGGTACTTCAACAGCCAGCAGTCTAAGTACATTTTCTGATCCTTCCATCCCCATGTACCTGTTCACTGTAAAGGCACAGTCTGTTCTGTCCCATAGCATGGTGATCTTGTCTTCCTGCTCCATCCACCAGACTTTAACACATAATCAGAAAAATTAAAAGATGCAAGTGCTTCTTTGGAGCCCATTCACCAGTTCTTGCATGTGCTAACAGTTGTGAACTGTTCATTGGCAGAAACCAGGAGTAATATTTCCCCAGTGCTTCCATTACAAAAACCACACAGAAATATTCCAGTGTTAGAATCCAAGGTCAGCTTCAGCTGAGCAGAGCATATTCTGTCTATTCAGAGGATTAATATTAATGCTATTCTTTCCATGATCCTCTGCATCCAGGTATCAAGAAGGGCTGCTATTTTTTCTACTTAGAGTGGAGAAGTAAAAAATACMAACTCTGAATATCCACAGTATTTTGGCATATTATAGGAAACACATGAAAGGGTTTTTTACATCTAGTAAGTAAATAATCTTTGTGTGCTTATAAGTCAGAAATATATATTTACAAATGAAAATATTTTAAATTGTGTTTTAAAAACAAAATTGGTGAATTTTTTAAAGGGAAAGAAATGCAGGGTGATGGAATGCACTGTTGTTTCCACACTGTCAAATGGATTGCTTCCCCAGCAATGCTCAAGAGTTTTTGCTGCATGAGAAAATCAGTAAAAAGAATACAGCAGTTGCATTTATTTGATGAAGAGAGATTAAGGACATTATGCAGGAGATAAGAAGATGTACAGCCCTTATTAAAAGAGTTCCAAATGCCCTGAGATCTGGGTGAATTTGCAGGCTGGACTGAGGGCAAAATGGAGCTGACTAACCCTTGCCAACCCTGCTAGATATCCATCATGGAAACACAAGAGATGGTCAGGAGTCTTTGCTGTTAAAGCAAAGGAGTTTGAAGGGGTTTCCTTTGTTCTAGGCCCTCTTAAYATGGTTAACAAAAGGAGGATTGCAGAGGTTAGATGTACCACCCTGAGGAATTGAGGAAGGCAGAAAAGAGCCCCTAAACTGCCTTCAACATCTATTATCATTACCATAATTTCATTAGGTATTTTTACATGTTATCATCAGCTGTAGTACTGTAGTTGTATTATTATCACAATCTTTCTTACCCAGAAAAAAAGATATTCCAGAAACCTCCACATTCTTGTCTCAAAAAATCCCTTACAGTCCCTTCTTTATAGTCATTGGGATCTGAGCCCTGTATAAATTCTAGCTMCAAGCATTTCTACACTGAATCCTATTGATTAAATACGTTGATCTAAAGTTCCAACCTCTGCATTTTTCCAAAATTACAACAAAACAGGGTTGTCAGAAAAAGACACAGGAAGCAAACGTTGGGGTGGGTGCCCATTCAGGTGCACTCAGGCAGAAAACCCTCTCCCTCCAGTCTACCAAAATTTCAAGCACAAAAATCAGTAGCAAGGCTGGGTAAGACTAGTAAAGACCATTATTTTGTATTAAGCCACAGTACAATCAAGTTTATTTTCTTACAAAAGAGAGAACATGTCAAGATCCTGAACTGGCACAGAAAAAATGGGTGRAAGTTAAAGGATGGAAAGAGGAAGGAAAGTTAAGGAATGTGCACATTTCCAGAAAACTGTAGTTATCAATTTTGCCTCCAGCCTCAATGGCAGTGGTTAAAACCTTTTCCTGGGAAAGAGGTTAGAATTAAAAAAAATAAATTAATTCCATTGTTCATTCTTAGAGCAGCACTGTGTGTTACAGTCAAATGGCAGAAGAGCCTCTGGGTATTAACCAGCTTGAGAGGTGGTATTTTTGGACAGCCTTCCCAGAAGTCCTAAAGCTTTAATTAAATTGCTGTTTTCAGTCATTTGATTTTAAAGACTAACCTCTGTTCTGGGAATGTTGTTTAGCAGCCCTAGTATACCAGAACAGTATGCTTTATATAATTAAACCAATCTTACAGCCAATTCCAGACTGGCTGTGCAGCACAGAGACTGGGCAATCCAYACCTTATTCAAAAACTGCTTTTGCTTAGACTGTACTTGGTGGATGAAATGATTTGAGCCAGAGTAGAGACAGAAATCTGTAAAATGCATCCTTTCCTGACCATCTGGACCTTCTCAGCTCCCACCAAGGTAGCCCTGGGTCCAAGTGCTACATGGAAAATATCATTCCCTCATTTGAGATGAGGGTGATTCACTAAAAACCAGACCCAAAGGAAAGAATAGGCAAGTGAGATAGCCTGGTGCTTCTGTGCCTCCTGCACAGCACAGCTGGAATGAACCAAAAAAACTGCTTTGAAATGAGCTAGAAGTACCTCTACATAGACACTAACAAGGAATTTGGTCCTTTTGACTCAAACACATTTTACTTTATTTCCTTATTTCTCAAATTCAGAGACACCATTTAAATCAAATACTACACTTCAAATCATATCCCTTCTTRAGACTAAATAAACTAAATCCCTGGCTGTAATTTACTTTCCAATTCRTTTGAAGGTACTGCAGTCCTCATTATTCAAACATAATCACAAGAGGGAAATCTAATTTTCTTCATGYAATTATATTTCAAATGCTTCACTTTCAGATCATTAAATCTGTGGTATCTTCCTCCCACTTTCCAAGAGGGTACCCTCTTATACTGCTGCTTTTCAATAGCTGTTGCCTGTGTGACTAATCTTCCCAGCTARGGAACCACTAATACTGCAAATATCATTATATTGACATTAATGGAAAACACAGCAAGGTGTCCAAACAATTGAAATTATTTCTTCCAAACTGTAATCTGTTGAATTTATTGACCATTAACTTGAAATGGCACTTGGTCTTGTGCTGCTTGCTCATTGCTCCCAAGAAAGACCATCCCAGTTAAAACTTCTTTCCCTATAAAATCTTGTCAGAGGATTAATTTTTTTTTATTATTTCTCTTCCACCATTCTGCTGCTCCTTTTTCCTCTCTCTTAGTATTCTTGAAAAATGAATTAATAATGAGATCATTCCCTCAAGGAAAGGTCTGATTGGTGGTGAATGGACAGTAATAGTGCAGAAATCTGATGCCTGTTATTGCCCTAACCCAGGAAAACTGCAAAAGTCACCTGACTTCTTCCATAAAATGAGGAAAAGTATTCTACTTGAACAGGGATCTTCTGGGAATACCCCCAAAGAAAGTTTCAGCTCCAGAAAATGAACTTTTTTAAAAAGCAATTTTTGAGAAGTAAACACCCAAAACATGACCATGGATAGAGATCAAGATGATTAGGATTATCAGGATCAAAACATCAATACTTGGGTTTATTTTGCCAGAGAGTTGTGATGTTCTTGTCYTGAGCATTCATGGGTATCTTCCACCGTGGTGCTGATTGAGGACAACTCAGAATTCCTCACAAGCACAATGTGACAAGGGCAGCTTCCCAGAAATGTGTGACATTTGGTTCATGCAGAGCCTTAAAGGAAATCCTTCAAACAGTACACTGGATATATACAAAATAAAGAACAGAAGTAAAGGTGATTATTAAGATTTCAGGGAGCTGATACTGCAATGCTGAAGTAGATTGTAAAACAAGGTGGTTTCAAAGTGCCTGGATCCAGATTAATAGAGGTGTTGGTTTTAAGGAGATTAGGACTGTATTCATGCAGGAGCAAACCTTCTGCCTGTWTGAGTGCACTATGGATTCTGGAGAAATTGTATTTCCTTCACTTTGGCAATTCAGCTGTCAGTTTGTTTAAATAAACACACATTCAGCCCAAACCATAATGCTTTCTTCCCAAAGTTGCTGAACATCTTCACAAAGTGGATTAATTATGCAGTCAGCAGTTTTCCTTGATTGTTGATAAAACTCCAAAGTTGAGAGGACAGTCGGCAGTTAAATCACTCTKGGATGCTTGTGTATGAAATTTGTGAAATCAAGGAGAATAGAAACAATGCCTTTAAAATCAGGATTGTTTTGATTTTTGTTGATGAATGACACTCAGGAGGATTTGCATAACTCCCCAGAAGCAGCTCTGATATGTTGTTTCTTTGACTGGAGTCAGCTCATTACATCCATTAACAGAGAATGTCACTGATTTCCTTTCTCCCAAATTAAAGATGGACAAATGCATATGAAATGAGTTGAAATACTCTCTGAAAGATGGCAAAACACAATGTAAAGTCTATGAACATCATAGTTCTGTACTTATTTTAAAAAAAATTTTGATTACCCATAAAACACTGGCCAGCTGTTGTAATTACACATAAAATGGCTCTCACTGTTATCACTGTTATGATCAAAATGATAATGAGCTCCCTGACATCAACACAAAGCTCAAAACAATGTCTTCTGAAACATAAAAAAAAAGCATTGAATAAGTATTGCTCTCTTTAAAAGTGCCATTGTGTCTGAATAGATAAAAAAAAAAGATATTGTAAAGTGATYTGTATCTTAGCCATGCAAAATGTTGCATCAATTTTGAAAACGCAGACATTTTGAGATTTTKAATTCACAGAAAATATTAACAGAGATGCTTTGGTGCAACTATCAGAAGTGGAAGTATATTTAATATCAGCATGAAAGAATGTTTGAAAATAGAGGTCAAATGCATAAAATTATGGGGAAAATGAAAATCATTTATTGACTGAACTTGGTTGCTTGGTTTTACTTCACTCGCTGTATCTGCTATATTTATATTTATATTTATTTGTCTGTTCACGCCACTAAGTTCAAGACAAAAAGAGAAATTCAACTTCTTTACAAGTATCTCAGGAAATGTGCTTTATTCTGTCAGAGCAATTATGTGTGAAATTACTAAAATTTTAGTAATTTGGGCTTTGTATTTCTGGGTTCTCTTTGTTCAGGAAGGTGTTCAGTGATTAGCATTCTGCATTTCTCTGCAATTAAATTTATCTCAGTTTATATGAAAAAAAAATAAAAATTTGCAAATATTGAGTGTGGGGACTCAGGTTTAACGTAGCAGCAGTCAAGCTGCCAGAGCAGAAAACTTGGGAAAAAGCACTGATAGGGATAGTAAGAAAATAGCTACAGTAATTCTAAGTTGTTTTCACTAAAAATAAAGGCTCATTCTAAGCAAATGTGGAGAAGCACTTTCCAAAGACACTCAAAGGTTCATGTAACTACCAACAGCCAGCTGGTAGCAACATTTCTTTGCCTTATTTCTAATTGAGTTTCCAATCTTTAGTCTGTTTGCAGGGGTGGCAATTTTATCCAAATAGAAATAAACCTACGCTGGTTGCTTTCTTATCCCATATTTTGCCAGCCAATTTGAAAGATTCCTCCACTTAAATCCATTCAGTAACATCCCGAGAGACAACACTGGTCCTAACCACAGCCAGCAGAACACAAGTTTAGGAAAAAATTCTGCAACACAGAAGATCACTCAGAGCCATTTTTGAGTGGTAATTGGTACCAGTGCTGGAAATACTTTCCTATCTGCTCTGTAGGGCAAAGCATATTCAGCTATGAACACTTTGGATAACTAGAGAGCAATGATTGCCATGATGAGTTTCCAAAACTTGATCCTCTCTGCTAGAAAATTATTCTTTTCACTAGAAAAGTTCTTTTCTGGTGAAAAGAACTGCACAGGCCCAGCAAAAGGCACAGGGCTCCAAGATCTGGGCTGCTCTAGCAGAGGCTGTGAGAATCCATTCTCAGAAGTAAAAAAAAAAAACCCCAAAAACAAACAGAACAAAACCCTTCTTAATGAATACAAAAATGTGAAGATAAGATTCTTTTGATTTACAGTGACTTAATTCCCACCAACAGCAGAACAGAATTGATTCTCCTTTCTAGCCAAGCCTTTTTATGGCAATCCATCAAAATGAGGTAGCAATATATAAAGGTCCCTTRCACTGCTGTAGTAGCAGAGAGTGCCCTGGGCCTGAGAATCAGATGTCACACACACACAAATAAGCACAAAATCCCCTGAAGTGCCGATATCTATTTTTATCATCCAAGTATACAAAGAGATAACAGCAGCAGGGCTGAATAAAAATAAAACCATGGCCAGCCTACAGCTGTCCATCCTGCTCATGGTTTTTGATCAGGAAAGCAACTGCAGTGCCTGAATATTTTARGAACTGATGCATAAGCTTGATTTATATGTGAGAATGGAGAGCAGAACTGGAGAAAACTTGAGTTTTGGCAAGGGGACGTAAAATGCAATGTAATATTTATAAATTTAAGTATCACTGGGCTGTCTTTAAGCTGAAGTATGCTATGGCCCCACAAGCTGTGTTTTTTGAGAATTAAATTCATAATTGAAGCAGTKTTTCCAYAGAAGCTTTTTGAAGAAGGATAATGAATATATTTTCTTAAAGTACTAATCATTAAAGTAATTTATCTTTTCACTAGAGTAAAGGATTAAATGGAATGGTTCCACCTGAATTGTAGCCAGCTTTCAGAACTTCCCCCACATTCAGTGAGCATTCTGGCAAGGCCATATGACTGAAAAGAGCAACAYACTGTCAACACTTGGCAAAATAATCTACTATTTTTAGGTTCAGAGTAAACTAAATACRGGCCATGCCTTATTCCAAAGGGAAAATGCCAGGGCAGATAACCCACCTGTTACACATGACCCAAACTGTGCTAAGCCTGCAGGGCTCAGAGCTGGTTCTGTAGCAGAAAGGGTAATTATGAAACACCACATATTTTATAACTGAGTTTGCTCCCAAGTGACGTACACACAGCAGTGCAGATAACTCTGGGTTTGATTTTTTTTCCTTTTCTCTTACATGAGTCAGAATTACACCATCCTTTGATTCATATTGTTGGTGGTGTTTGTTTGGTTTGGTTTCAGTTTTACTGTCTTGGGTCTTGGGAGGTTTTCCTGTTTGCTCTTCTTGTTGTTGTGGTTTTGGGGTTTTTGGTTTATTTTGGGTTGTTTTTTTTTTTTTTAAACACGAATGAAGAAGACTGAGAAGGAATACTGAAGAACTTGCTTCTATGAAATAATACTCTCTAAACAGAAGAATGAAAGGAAAGCCATCACTAAAATGTTTATTTGCTATTCCTTATTAAGGTCACAGGAAGTTTCTTAATGTAGCATGATACTGCCTGCCAGGAAACCTCAGAGTGACCTAATAAATTCAGTGTCATTACAGTGCTGCCATCCAMATATCCTGAGTCTAGCTGGCATTAAGGAGGATGACTAAAACAGTGGGAGGAAGTGAACTTTTACCCCTGAAAAGCAAGTGGAAAAGCACTGGCAATCTGTATTTTTACTGTCTTTTGAGCAGTATTTTATTTTCTGTTTTTTTATTCTTTTTAAAATAAAAACATAGGTCTTTTGTTCAGCAACTCTGATTTGTCTTACAGGGACATGTAGAAGCTTTATCTGAGGCCGAGGTCCCTCTCTGATATCTCACCAAAAAAAGGGAAATGGGCATTTGTTTAAACTGTAGATGTCAATGCAGTACAATTGAGGTATGGGAATTGGTGCAGATGTCAGAAATAAAAAGGGTTTGTAATGTGCAGCTTGTGAGAAGCTGAATGAAAATGTCCATGAGCTCATCCCAGTAATAACATAGAATTTGTCCTTCATAAGCCTGCGCTGACAGTCTTGAGTATATTTGAGCAAAAGTCCCATGCACATCCCAACTAAAATAGAAAGGGATGAAAGCAGAAAAAAGAGTGAGATAATCTGCATATTTGTTGGACATTTGTGGATCCACAAACTAAGATGGCAGAGTGCTGTCACCCAGCACAATCTCTCCCAGCTAAAGTGAAATTAGCACTTGTGCCAGGAGAAAGGGTGTCTCACACAGGTTTGAAGATCATTCTTCTCAGCATACTTATCCACCTCAGAAAATGCTGGTTGGTGGAGTTACAAGACAATTTGAAACAGAGATACTAATCCTAAACTGGGACCAGTTTGCTACCACAAACCTCAGCACAATCCTTACATTAATGTGTAGCAAAGTTTCCAGTTTCTCTCCTCCTCATTCGCAAAAAGAAGCGAAGCTTCAGGGACAAGAACCAAGGAGTGCAGGTGCATATTTTTTAGTATTTAGAGTTTTTACATCTCCACCTGACAAATGCAAACATATAATCTGAAAGAAATCTTCCTGCATTGCATAGGCATAGGCACCAGTACTTTGTGGAACATCTGCCACAAAGACAACACAGGTCTGTATGAGGTTACAACACTTGAGCWCTGCAAGGACAATTTTCTTGCTTCCATTGTATCCCTTTCAARTATTTGAGAAATTACATCATTGTAGAATTGCAGGAGTGAGTGGCAGCTAGAAAGGCCTGAGTAAGCAACTGGCCAACTTCAAATATAATGGGGCATCAAATAAATGTAAGAATCATAGGATAATTCAGGTTGGAAGGGACATCAGAGCAATCCACTAGTCAAAGCAAGATGCTTTTAACCTAACTTGTAAAAATTACCTTAGATACACTGTTGAAGAGCTTAAGAAGACAAACAGAAGCTGTACTATACCTTCTCCCCCCAGAGAAGCACTTAAAATGTATGAACAACACCCATAACCATCCACTTTGATAAAATTCATGTACTGCTGTTACTAGAAATACTTAGAGAAATAATTACTTTTTTCACACAAATGTTCATTAAAAAAGTGTAATTAGTATTTCTATATAAGCAATCTATTCACAATCATATCCTCAAACCTTTTGCTAAAACTACTATTCTTCCACTTGGAAGTACAAATAAATTCAAGCAATCTGTCTAATAACTCACTATATAAAATATCAAGTATTGGAAAGAAAAAAGATACCACCTGTGTTAGGTGTGCAAATTTGGAAGCCCTTGCATAAAATCTATTCACCCTGCCACCAGCACATGGAAGAGGCCTTTATTTACCTTTTTGATGTACAAACAAAGCCTGAGAATGTGTCTCATATCCATTTTTGCATCTTTATATGTATTACTTGCAATAATTCACACTGGCTGAAATGAAGCTGAATCAAAATTCTGATTCAAATTCAAAATTCTGATTTGTTTATCAAAATTCTTTGATAAACACCCCATTTAAATATTTTCAGTCTTAAAAAGGCATGGCAGATGTCAAATAGCTTGAAGACTACTACTAGGTAAGTAATGGCAAACACAAATTAATGGGGCAAAACCCATTCCTGTTTCAGTGTGTTTCAGTATCATGTATAAAGAACACTCACACTTCTAGAAACCTTCAATAAATGAGAAGTACCAAATGTTTTGGAGTAAAAACCTGGAAATTACAATTTTTTAGTTGAGATTTGAGCATTTTTTATAGAACAACATGAACACATCCTTGACCCCATCACTACTCATTAGGACCACGCTTGTGATTTTTCACTGGAAATGAAGGCACTTCAGGATATAATAAATTATTTGCTTAAAGGGGAAAAACACCTCAACCAAACAATCTTACCTTTTTTTCAAAGGATACACCAATAATCCTGCCTGCAAAATCTGTTCTTTCTGTTGTGCTTTTCACAATTATTTCCTGAGTGAATGCTTAGCATTGGGTGTTTGCTCTGGACCTGCCTTCAGCTGTGCTGCTTTTCACGGTGTTTCTGCTCTAACTCAACATGCACACAGCAGGAACACCTCCATGCTGATTTTAAAGTAACAGGTGGTCTTTTACAGTGTTTTTATTGTATAGACACAAGAGGAATATCAAACTGGTGAGTGGTACTGCTGTCACGCAGACAGTCAGGGTGATACTGAAAAAAACAATGCCACCAATTAATTTATGTTTACAGTCAAAAAAGACACATCAAATTGTTTGTAATAATCTGCTGTAGCATTATTACTAATTTGCATCTCACTAGGTAATTAGATGATCATGCAACACACTTGAGTGATAAAGCAAAAGTAGATCATTTATGGGAGAAAAAATACTAGACTGGTAATCAACAATGTGCAATAAATGTGGTCTGCACTGAAGTTTGCCACATCTCATATATCTTTTTTTTTAAATTCCTGGAATATACACACCATTACTGCCCCATTTGGGTGTCCCCCCCAGAAACCACCAGCATTCCTGCCTCTGCACCTGAACAGCTCCTGCCTTGAGAGTCTTTTTGTAGCAGCAATTCAATGAAAAAAAAACCAAAAAAACCCCAAACAAATAAAACCACACATTCAAATGTTCACACACGTACCTCTGCCACAATAAAAACTCCATCATTTTTCCTTCTTCAGCACAGCCCTCTAACTGATCAAGACCAATCTCTTGCAAAGTATCTGTAATGGCAGTTGAAGACATCAAAACCAGGCCTTGCCCATGAATTTTCCATACAGAATTTAACCACATATGTATGGGTTTTTTTAACCACATATAGATGTCACAGAAAAACTTTACCAAAAGAGTAGGATTCCCTGGCTCCAATTTACAGTACCTCTATAACTTGGAGTCTCCTGTGCAAAGAACTCCATGCTTTCAAAAACCCCCAAATGTTGTCAATAAAAATGTCTGATGAGAAACAAAACTGCTTTGAACCTGTATTTCATTTTCTGAGTTTCCATTTTCTCTCTTCCTTTCCACTTTCCCCTTGTATCTATCATCCAGCTTGAGTCTAAAAATCTCATGAACTGAGCAGAGGGCATAAGCAGTCTTCATCTAAATGCAATTCATGAGTGTTTTACAGTGATGAAYTGCAGAGAAGACAAAAACTTCAGTAAAATAACCTTAAATCTTAAACAGGATCAGCATCATCCTGTGGTAACTCTTCGTCATGATGATAAAAAGACATTAACTATATAGTCAAAATAATTATATCATTYGCAATAAAAGGACATTAAGACTGAAATTCTTGGAAATACCATGACAGCTACAATGAAGCACATGCATCATTTCAACATTATTCTTTCCAAATTTTAAGTGTTTCAGATCAGGATGCTTCAGTGTGTTGAATGCAAGTGCCCTATAAATCTAGACAAAAGCTTGTGATACTCTCTTTCCAATCTATCCTCAGTAGTGAAAATACAAGGCAGGGACTGAAAAGAAAAGCTACTGTGGGAATAATTTTTTTGTTTTAATTGTATGTAACACCCAAAATATTCTGTTTTAAAATCAAAATYTTGCTAATGATTAGAAAGTCACCAAGAGTTACGTTGTGCCACTGAATTTTCCTAGAACAGGAAAGGCATTCCTAGGAAGAAGTTTTTCCTCATGGTTGAGAATTGTTTCTTTGCTCTCACCTTAAGAAAAAAAATTGCTTTTAAGATGAAATGGGCAGGATGACAGACTGTGCTGCTTAGAAARTCCTCATGTCTGAACTCCTGATGGGCAAGACCTGAAATGTCTCGTTTCTCAAAGTCAGGGTCCATGGAGTGTGTTCTGTGCTTTGCAGAAGAGRCTCACCACTTCACAGGATCTGACAAAATCTGTGGGGCACAAAGACATCCCAGCAACTTGGAACATTTCAGCAGGTGAATTTCTAGTTTTATTCCAGGAACAGCTACTCATGTGACCTCTGCCTGTGCATAAACACAAGCATGAAAGCTCAAGACTTCACTTGTTTAAGGGTATATTTGAAAAGTTACCTTTTTCCCTCCTCCTAAGAAGAAGAGAACCCACAGGAAACTCACAATTCCTTCCAGTCTCCCTCATTAAACATCTCTTCCTTCCTTGCATCCACACTATATACAAATCTCAAAAGACAATTCCATTTAGTCTGGCAAAGACATGACTTCAAGGCTTTCTGCTTCTGAGCATCAGATTCTGTGAAAATTGAAGGGGTTCTTCAATAAACAGATGTCTCTTCCAAATGCACAATTTATAACTATGCACATCTGTGTCCTTTGTGACAATCACAAGTAGTAACAGCAATCAGATCATTACAAGAGAGTGGGCTGGATAAATATCAAGTGCTGAGATTCAGCCTCCCCGGAAAAAACAAAGACATCTTGCCATTCATTTTTGGTGTTTTTTGTATGAAAACAATTATTCACCCCAAATATAYAACATCTGTATGGATTAAAGAGGAGTAAACATTGGATACTAACTTGTCTCTTCTGCACAWTTCTTTGGAGACAAGAAGGGTGGCAAATAAACTCTTAGAGTATCTACTAAATAATGCATCTTCACATAATTAAGTATATTCTAGTCAGAACCCTTCAGCTCTTAAGATTTTTTCAAAATAATTATCTGAGAAGTCCAATTTGGACAGTGCAGCAGCATGGATTTTACTTTGTTTATTTACACTTATTACTGAATAATTTATCTGATCGGGGCAAAATTATTTTTGAAACTTAAAAGTGCTAAACTATCATGGTTTTCATTACTATACATATTTCTTCACTGACTAAACCATCACCTTTCTACAGTCATAGGATCATTTATTTTACCAGGAAATGGACTCTAGCAATTCACCTTTCACAAGTTTTGCAGAGCATACACCAGGCAGCAGTCAGAAATATCATCCAGTTAAAAATGCCAAAACAGAGGYCAATGCCTGAGAGCTTTTACAATAAGGGAAAGACAGAAGAAACCATCGATGCAATGCCTGAGGGATGTGTTCTGCTGCTCCAATGGCACTCAAACATCCACAATTATAATGCCAATGTTGATGCTGCCTTCCCCTTTTCCTCACTCTACTGCTGCTCCCTCAAATAGTGAGATTTCTCCTAATAACACCTTGCAATCCCATCAGCAGTAACTGCACTAGTGAATGTCACAGTCAGAGAAGCCAAGCATGGAAAAGGTKTTATTAAGAAAGTTATTTTCAGATTGAATTATCACATCTCACAGCCATTTCCCAGTTGAATTCACAGAGTCTAGCAGAAAAAAAGGGAATACTGGTGAATCACACCTGCTCCAAYATTAACTATCTTAGACTGCATGAASTGTTTTTCATAAATKTATTGTCCCTTCAAAGCCAGGTAATAATCTGCAGGGTTTCCCATGCCTAAGGCATAAATAATCCAGATCAGTGGGCTTCAAAGTACATCTTTATTACAAAAGAGCAGAACAAGCRAATGGTGAAAATGTATTTGCTTGCAACCAGCCAAATGCACAGTAGGCAAGAGAATGAAGTAAGTTCTCTTTATTTTCATTATTTTTTTCAAAAACTGTGTTTTGAAGCACGAGATGTTTGCTTGCTGTGCTCAGCCAAGTGGAAATGGCTTAGGAGAGGCTGACAGAGGCTGTGCAAAAGCCATCTCACAAATACCCAGGTCATTCCTCAGCCAAGACATTGGGATTCCCCCCATTCCTCCTGCAGGGCATGAGAGTCAGCCAAA
>NW_026623333.1:29967-33335 GCF_030028575.1 Malurus melanocephalus | reverse complement strand
ACATCCTGTGCAATTTTCCACATGAGAAGAAAAGCAGATTCTAAACTACTTCCAAAGCCTTTCMAATATATAACCCTTCTAATATGCAGCCTGCCTGCAGTTTTATTTCACCTCTAGCTTGTAGCTGAAGCATYACCACAGTCAGAGAACTTCTCTTCTGCTGTTCTGATGTATGAGASAGTCACTGGCAGAACAAGTGCTAWTGAAAAGTGATGCTCTGTAACTCACCTGCATTACCAGTAAACCCCAAACCTTCTTAAATAACTGCAGAGAGAATAAGGAAGGCTTGTGCTTTTTGTGTTTAAATATTCTCTTCTGTATCACAGACAAACCTATTTTTCAAAGAAAACAAGAAGGCTCAAGAAACTCAGGCTTGCCCTGAGTGCTGGTCCCAACAACCAGAATATTCTAAACTATCACTTGCTGTCTCTGTGCTGAATCCAACCCCTGGCTAGGCAGATCTCTGACCACAAACTGCAGAGGAAGAAGTGTTGAAGTTAATTCAGTGTTCTGCACTGCATTTCTGCAGCACAAATTTCCATCTGAGATTACTTGTTTGGCAGAGATTGTGCCAACTGTGAGGCAGATAGAGAAGAGCAAAAAAAGCTGGGGATATATAGATCTCCAGCTAATAAGCARTAAGATCAGGAAGGGATACCACATTATGATGACAGTAAAGAGAAAAAATCTATATTTCAGCTACTTAACAGGGAAGGTGAGCAAAAATGTATGAGAAAGCTGAAATGCTGAGCATTAAACTATTGAAATATAAATATTGGCCAGCCATCCCTAGGAAATGTGCCAGAGAATGGATAAGGAGGACTTACGTACAAAGATCTTATTTCAGAGCCAGTTAAAAGGTAATTTAGCTATGTTTTCAGCACAGTGTTGTGATGATGCTGCTGTACCAGAAATCCTTTGCCTTCCTGCCAGATGGACTCTGGCTTAGAGAATTTAGGAGTTAGAAATTAGTATTGCTGGGACTCTTCTGTGGTCATTCAGAAAACTGAGAGACTTCTCCTTAATGATTTTTCATCAACAGACTCACCAATACAAACCTCTGGCATGCTGATCCTTTAAAAATAGGAAAATTTGGGGGCAAAATCACAATCCAGCTTCCCAGTTATTCCATTCCTACTCCTCCCTACATCCTGTAGGAATGGGCAGGCAGAGAATTTCAGCCCTGCTGCATCTATCTAGTGGTGGAAGGCCAAGTTTCAAACCTAATCAGCAACTTCCAACYCCTCTTGCCAAGTAAACTGCTGCTCAGAAGGGATGGAAATTGCAATGAGACCTTGTCTGAAGTGCAGTCAGTATGATATTAAATATACCCATTACAGGCTTGATCCTTGATTTTATTTTCTGCTAACATGGAGCAATATGCAAAGCTTAACTCCAAACACTGCTGCTTTATCCTTTCAATTTGACTAAGGCTATAAAATCTGTATCATAACTTTAGGGTGTAAGAACAGAACACTAAAATCATCTATCACCGGTTATTTATTTTAATAAAGATTGTATTTCTAATTGTTTCCTGCCATTTTAAAGCAATTGRCCCTTCATTGAACTTCAGTAAATGAGAGTTTTGAAAATACAGCTATTAAGAGAGATTAATAACAGCTTCTCATCTCTTATCCCAGGAGCCCAAGATATTCTCCATTATTGCTATTCCTCTCAACATGCAGAATTAAAGAAAAGGGCATGAGGGATGTGGAAGCCATAAGCAGTTTCCAATTGTAAAGATATGGCAAGACAGGCAATAACATTTTGTTTCAAAGAATAGCTATTTAGTCCAGTGAAATTACTTTAGCTTTTAAAATCTTAAACCCATTTAAAAGTGGAGGTCACTGAGCTGCCATGCAGCACTAGTACAGAGAGGTGTAATCTGATGAAAGCTCAGTGTTAACAGATGCTATCAGGTGCTTATGTTTGGTTTCACTGCTCTCTTTCATGAATATTTATTGCTAATGAATACAATCCCTCTAACTTCACACTGCTTGTGTAGCTACAGCATTTTGGGTAATGCAGGAGTTAGAATTTCTAAGTTAGATTTCTTCAGAACAAGGTCAGAACAGTGCTAGCACAATTTAATTGCCCTGAATATGTACAACTGACTTCTGAATCTGTACAACTTCCCTTTTTTTTGAGGGAAATAAACAGTGAGCAGTTATCAAACACCTGTATCAGATGTTCTGATGTGAAATAAAGGCTGAGACTGAAACAGAGCCAACAATCTGTGTTGGAGTTTATTTGATGTTTACACAGAGAAATCCTGACAATTTTTCTATGAGGAGTACAGTGGCTAATGAGATACAATAAAGGAGAATGTTCAAAGCAAATTAAATCTCTTTGGTAATACAGCTGCTTGTTACAAATCAACACAAGGTTGTCCCCCCTTTTGGATCAAGGTTAATCTACTCAAAGACATTAAATTCACACACATGCTTTATCAAGGATCTATTTTACAGCTTCTCACTCTCATAAATTAAGTGTTACCAGCTGAACATGACATTTCATATCACAGATGCAGGAAAGCCAGAAGGATTTGTGCTGTTATCTCTGGCTTTCAGGCCATGCATTTAGCTGTGCAGGAACAAGATCAGTAAGAACTGTTAGCAATACAGCAAAGCAAAGCTATAAAAACATGAAAAAACAAGCCAGCTTGTCACACTATTGAGTTTTTTTTCCCCCTAGAATGATGGAGAATATTTCTGCACAGCAACAGAAATGTTAACCTAGCTGCTCCAAAAGCCTASGTGAAAAGCTAAGCCTCACCATTCTCAAAGGGTGGAAATCAGAGAATGATGAAACCCAGCCTGTACACTCCTTGCTAACAAGCTGAAGTTTTATTCCATTTAATAAACTTAGCTGCACTAAGTGACACATCTCTAACTAAAAGATACCATGTTTTACTGTGAAAAATCTTGAACCACAGAGGAAAACCAGAATCCTRTTCCACTGTTTATATTTCCATGAATCCCCTACAAAAACCTAGCAGTAGTAAAAGCCATATATTTCGGTAAGAGTAGACAGATTGCTGTCAAAAAATCAACAGCAGTTTTACACAACTTGAAGATTTATCCCTGTTTCCCTGCCTTGCATACTGCAAACAGCTGGGCAGTTTGTGAGAGCACTGCAAAGCTCTGAGCACTCAAATGTCTAAGGAAGAGCAATGATAAATACAAGGTAAATGCAAATTTGGAAATTGTTTGCTCCACAATCAAAGAGAACTGCTTTAAGGCATATGAAAGGCAGGTTAAATGCATTTAGTGACCCACAAGCATTTGCTGCCCAAACCAGCTGGATTTGAAATGTGAAGTCTCAGCTTTGACTAAGTATCTAGCAATCTATGAGGGCAGCTGCTCTAA
>NW_026623333.1:28508-29745 GCF_030028575.1 Malurus melanocephalus | reverse complement strand
ACATTACTGAATGGAACACCAAAGCCAGAGGCTGAGTAGTTTRTCTTACATTTAACAAAACTCACAAGATCCTCCAAGATCCATCCTGCATGAAATGGCTGTAGTGATTATGTGAACACTTCCTGAGAGCACTCGTGGTTGCAGAATGAACAGACAGGGAGTGGATTCACAGCACAGGTTCTGATTTTCACTCAGAAATTGAAATGCACCATTCACAAACAAACCACTAAATCAGGTTTAAAATAGGCTGTAAAAGAGATTTCAGAGAATTAGAAGTTCAATGAGTTCATCCATTGACATGAGCTTTCCAAAGTGGCATTTTCACAGATTAAAGCAGCACCACCCTCATTATATTACAAAAGGTGTAATTACCTGGCAGCAAATTACACATTTTTGCTCAGGGAGATGACTGCTGCTTTTTATGAAGACCTGTGTAGGCGCCGCACAGGGATTAAGGTTAAGTTTCTTAGATTCACATTGRAAAACAACAGCACATTCAAACATCACACAGAATGCCTTATCTCACATGGCCAAAGGACTCAAAAGTTTCCTCACAGGGATCTTTTGAACATGGGGACTTGATATTTTTGTCCAGATATTTTTGTTCTCTATATATTTCTATGTCTTGGAATAATTCATGGAGAAGAGACAAATGTTGTTATATGCCCCACACAGTTTGTCTGAACATTCTGGAGCTCAGCAGAAACCCACATGACTGAAAACTTGAATTCTGTGGGCAGAAACCCAYATRACAATCAGCAGCTTTGCTGTYATCACATCTGSTCCCATCAGAYCCATCCCTGTAACAGAGCTACRGGCACCTGACTTGGTTTGAAAAAYGTGTCTGCCAAGGAAGGTGGGAACCTCCCWTGGAATGGGGAATATGAACMCCTTCCCTCTGAATTATAATAACTTTGAAATCAAGGGGCTTTCAGGCCCTGAATTTATTTTATTTAAGGTCATCTCTTKTCTCCTGTGGGTAATGGAAGTCAACCACTTACCAGCAGCACTCACACTAAACCAAGGCTTGCTCAGACCTCCCTTGTTTTACTCAACCAGCCACAGATTTGTAATGCAATTACCTAAGGCTCCACATTATTGTACTACCTTACCAATGCAAACTGATCAGGATCAATTATTCTCCAAACCCTGAATCTGCAAATCTCTCAGTCTTAAATATTAACACCACTGGAATGATCCTTGCATTTCAAAGTGAGAAAGCAGGGAAGTGTGTAAG
>NW_026623333.1:0-28403 GCF_030028575.1 Malurus melanocephalus | reverse complement strand
AAAAAGCCTTATTTTAATCCCAGTCCCAGAAATTATTGAAAATACAGTTTATATGACTTCTAAATTCTAATACTAACAGTACAATTAACACCATGACCATCTGAGTCTCTCTTTCCAGTCTGTCACTCTTTTCTCTTCCAAGTGAACTCCCTTCAGCAAAGTTACCTAAATTAGGGTACTGGGAAACTAATTTTTTTTTATCTAGTGTCGTTCACAAGTGCATTTCCTGGTGGCTAATGACAACAAAACAGTTAATAAAGAATTTAATTTAAAAAGGCCAGCTGGGCTCAGATTAAATATTTCTTGTAGGAAAACTTTGGTATAAAATTTCAAGCTCATTGAAATGAAATAAATATTAAACTCCTTTTGGATGTTTCTAAATTCAAAGGATTTTGAATATATGGTATGTATAAGCCTGTTCTTGAGGAAGAGGCCAAATGCAGACTGCAGAGCTGGATCAGAGATTGTGAAATAAGGAATTTAAAGTAGCACTATTAGAGTTCTATCTGGGGCAGTCAAGAAATACTTAACAGTCTCATACAGAAGACACGAGCTCTACATTAAAAATTTTCTATGCCAMCAGGCCAGGAAAGCATTTTTCATAAATTATTTGTGTATATGTAAAACAGCAGTACTGATTAGATTATAATCCTGAGGTCTCTTAATATTTGCCTTTTGGAGGCCTTCTGCTCAATGAAAGGGTTTGTGCTAACAGACACTTACTCTAAGGCAGGCAGATTTTAAAAAAAACCAAACCCACAAAAAGTCTAAGAGATACATCCAAAAAACCAAAGGAAGAGTTAATAATGAAACAAAATGTTGAATGTTTAAAGACTGAAATGTTTTTCTTGTGGTCACTCATGTCATATACTGTGGCATCAAGACTCATGCACAGTGTCTGGACTGGTCCTTGTTTCCTGCCCTGCCCCAAAYACTGTCATTTTGCTTCTCCAGTGAGGGTGACAAGTGCCAGTCAAAACATCAGCTTCTTAGAGCTATTTCTACATGTTTCATACACTGTCGTTGAGGGCAGGGGGTGCTTCTCACAGAATGCCATGTTAAACTGAACTGAGTAAAATAAACACCATTTTCCTACACAGTCACAAAAGGATGARCAAAGATAAAGAAAGCTGGAAATAGACAGTGTCAGAGAGTTAAAAAATGGAAAAAAAAAAATAAAAAGCAACCCTAGACAAGTGAAGACAAAGGAGCTTCTACTTGGAAAAGAGCTGCTGATTACCCCTGGGTCACCCTGCACATTAATTGAACTCTGAGCAGCTCAGCTCAATCCAGTGTCATTGGACTGTGAGAGCCACCTCAATGGCCCTGTCCACAAAAATCTGTGCTGCTCTGAAAGGAAAAGACCTTCTGGATGAAAGAGCCACATTTGCTGTTCCAGCAGTGCTGAAAACCATCTTGGGAGWGTCACTCTGGTTGTTGACAGCCTGTTCCACTGTTCCTTCACGAGGTTTGTGCCTTTTCCCAAGCAACAGTGATGCACACTCAGTAAAGAAGCAGAAAAAGGTGATAAGAGAAAACTAACATGGTGGCATAATCCAGTAATAAAGTCAAACACTTCTCTGCTTACTCTTTTCCAGGAAATTTCCACATTCCAAGTCACCATTGGAACAGCTGAGTWGGGTGGGCTTCCTTCTGCATGCCAAACATTTTTGCCAAATTCCATCCAAAAAATCACTTTCCTCTTGTACCACAAGGCATATTTCCATGTATTAAAAAAAATATACAACTAACTCTTTCTGCAGGCAAATCTAGTGCTCATTAACATCAGTTAGACTCTCAGATTGAGTAAAGCCCCTGAGCTGAACCATGTCTGCTGGGAATACTGAGCAAAARTACACATGGTTGTAATCCATGTGTGCCTGCACCCTCTCTTCACTTGTTTTCTCAGAAAATCACAACTCTGATGCTTTGTCCCACTTCACTGCCTGATTTATATTAGCAACCTTTGGAAAACCCTAGCTATAGTTTATGCAAAACTTAGGTAAGATTAATTACCTCACTCAGAGCCCAATTTATTTAGCAATTTGAAAAAAAAACAGACAGTAGCTAGTGAGCTTGCTGTTTTGAAATGAAGGGTCAGAGTCCTCAGGTCTGTCCCCAGGCTAAAAGCTAGGTTTAAAATGCCATGATTTGAAAGTCTCAAAACAAGTACTTTACATTGCAATTGTTTATGCATCATTCAGCCTCCAAATAACCTCCCTGTTCAAACTGTGAACATAATCACGACCGAAACAAATAAACAGGAATGTAAATCTTTTACATTATGGTTTTCAGTACCAACTTTTCTTTCTCAGCCTGAATTTGTCATACTGGTAACATTGGCTCAGAAAATGGCTTGTGACACTGTGTTGAATGTTGTGACACAATTGGGAAATCACCAATTAACATTATTAAGGATAAATTTGGTCGTATGCAGGAGTCCTACACCAGAATCATGTGCATACAGCTCCTGTATATACCTTTTGGTTTTCAAGCCCTTAGACTACACCAGTCCTTGCTGCAGTGGGGCAGGAATAGTCCTTGAGGCTCCAGACCCACCCCTGAACTTTCACTTTGCTCCAGGAGAGCTCCCAGCACCACTGGTTTCATTCTGYATTCAATGACTTCCTGTCAACAACTGCAAAGCACCGCCTTGCACTGCACATGTAAATCTCACTGTTTCACAATGCCACTGGCGTTTTCTGAGAAACAGAAACATCACAATTCCTCGGAGCACAGGAAATGAAATGTACTGCTGTACAGAGGATCTGCACTGAGGATGCAGAACACATCTGGAGTTATCAGGATTCTGATGAGAACTTGCCTTGAGTCAATGGGGAGAGACAGTTCTGCAGCAGATGAGGTTTTAGCCTAAAGGAATATAAATATCTGGATATCATACTGCTTGATTAACTCACTAGATAACTTCATGTGAGACAGCTGAACAAAGTCTTAAAGACATTATGAACATTCTGAATGTAAAGCTCCATTTAGTGTATCAGCTTTTCTTCAGGGACATTTAAATTTTGTGCGGCCCATTTTGGGGATCTTTTTAACATGGCTCTGTGTGCACATTAAGTTTCCCTTACCTCTCTCTCCATACTTACTATATATATATATTTTTTTTTTTTGTGACAGAATTTAACAGGTGGACTGGTTCTGATTTCCTCATTGTTCACCCTTTCCATTGTTGCACCCTTTCAGGACATTAAAAATCCCTTAATGTATTTTTACCTATTACACTGGCTGTCCAAAACAAATCCAAGCAAAGTATTTGCTATGAAATTCTTAATTCTGTCTCTGGATCCAGACAGTGGACACTTTCCGATCTTCGTCAAGTTTTCTGGAAGAAATGCCACAGTAATGGCCCTTTTACCCCAGACATATTTCAAATTTCAAGTTTCTTTCCTTAAATCCTTTTTCCAGAGCTAAGTGCCCACCAGCTCACACGAGCCCAGCTTCAGAATGTGTGTTGGGACCACATAGCTTTAAGTTTTCTGCAAATCTCCTACACTCTTTGATAGCCTTTGCTGGTCTCATCTGCTGTACATCTCATATGCTATGTCCCAGTTAGGTAGCTTGGAAAATGTCAGCTAAATTAATAAGCCTGGAGATGAAGAAGAGGATAGGTGATATGCCACATATTTCCTTTCCTCCTGGAGAACTGGGAGGCAAAAGAACTGCTCCCTGAGGTCTAMGTGCTTCAGAGCAGTGAGGAGGCAGCATTAGCCAAGGACACGGAGACTTTAAGGATTCACTGCCACTTTTCTGCTCTGAGTAATTCCCTGAGAGGGCAAGGAAAGCTGTCAGGGGTCCTCTGATTTATGGCTATTCACCATGCAACCCTCCTTCTGCTGGAGCCACTGCAGCTGTAGCCCTAAAGACAATAGCCGGAGAGAAAGGTCCCTGGGAAAGCACATCACCCTCCTTTCTCCCCCTCCTCTCCAATGGGAGGTTTGTATTTTTGCTTCTGTGTCACATCAGGTGCAGGCAAAACCCAAAGAGCAAGGGCAGACTGTGTTTTACAGTTTCCATGCTCAGGGCTTGCTAACAAAGCCACTCTGCCAATTAAACTCGTTCAGCTGCTTTAAGGCAGAGGAACCCCAAAAGAGCCGCGCTCTATTGTCCCCAGATCGCACTGCCTCTTTAAAATCAGAAATGCACGGACAGCTTCAAGGTGCCTCCCMCTGAGCAAAGCCTTTAGACGCAGGCACAGAGGCAGCAGAGCTCTATCCTCCCCTGAGCACAGGGCAAACCTGAGAAATGAGCGCTCAGCAGAGTCCTCGGAGCACTTTCAGCAATCCCTTCTGTGCTCCGGGGACAGCAGCACATGTGCAGGGGGAAAAGCTGGCGGMTCTGCACAGGGTGACTAAAGAAAATCAGAGAAGAGACCTCCAAAAAAGAAGAGAGCAACTGCAGGTACACTTTGCTGATAGTCCTGTGTCACTTTGTGGATGGTTGTGTTGTCTGTTTTATAGCTCTCTTGGTATTTAGCAATGAAATTTGTCTGAAACAGATACTGCCCGTTGCTTTGGCCGGCAGATTTTGCATCCAAGCGTTTAATTTTCTCTTCTGTTAAATGAATGTTTACCTTGCCAGGCAGCTGTGAGGATGTCTCCTAAAGCAGTCCCTTGTCAGAACTGTTTAGTTTCAGGCTTTGGCTTTCTGTTATTGTGTTCTGTTTGAAAAATTTTGGTGGTGACCAAAATTGTAAAAGAGAGTTTCTTTCGCGTGTTTAAGTGTTGGTACATCAGGGTCTGAGGGTGGTTCCAGGGAAAGAAGGGAGTAAGAGCTCCACTACACAGATTATCCTTTGTGGTCATGACTGCTATTGTTCAATAGCATTTGATCCTGAAGACTTAGTGCCTGAGGGCAGAAAAAGTAGAAATGCTCCCTGATCCTYTGCTGGGATGAGATGAGACTGTCCTGACAGCCAGGAATGTGGTGTGATGATTCATAGATGGACCATGGGAAGATGCAAGAAGATGCCCTCTCAGCATTTTGATAGAGAAGCAAAAATAGGGAATAGATGTGATTCTTTTTCCCCACAGTATGGGGGAAAAGAAAGTTAATATTTGGTACAACCAGCAATATAAAGAGGGGAGCACCAAAAATTAAAGCCACTCTGTCCTGCTTACAAAAGATTTTCCCTTTCAACTCAAGAGCCTGTCTGTGGAAATACTCTCACTGTAAATGGCAGATTTGCCTTCACAGCAAAGCCCTGCAAGCTGGCTCACAGGACAAAATTCTTCTCTGCAAGTTGGCAGAGYTTCACCTGTTTGACAGAAGTGATAATGGATTATGCTGGCAGAAAATTTTGTCCTGTACTCARTTAATGGCTGCCAAAAGGAAAGTGCTGGCCTCAGTATTTTCTTGGGTCTTCACAACTCTTAYTTCATTAAGAAATGTATTTAGAAGCAAGGACGTCAGTTCTCTTTTAATTTTCCTTTACCACATCACTCTGAGACAACCAGAATAAAGCATAAATTTTGTCCAAAAGGCACATGAGATGCTTTACAGCACACTGAGTTGTCATTTTAGTGTCTTTTACCTTGCACAAGGATAACAGCACCATGAGCTTGCAAGCTGGTGGAGGTTTAAACTAGATTTTACATTCCTCCTATAACTGTATTTCACTGCCTGCTTAAAATTTTATTGTTGGTAAATAAAACTGCTGCTGTAACAACCAGTGTATGAAGCAACTTGAGGCATTTATTTTGTAAGAACAGAAGGGYATTTCTTCCTAGTGTGCACATGCAGCAACAGAGCTGTTTGAGCACTAAGGTGGCTATTGTTTTGCTTCAAGATTAATACTTTTGCTGTTYTTTCCTTTCAGGAAAATTTTTCCTCTTTTTGTTCCACAGAAGGAGGTAAGTGAAGCTGTTGTTSTGTGATCTTCTGGGGACAAAGACAAGGTGACTCACTGCTCAGAAGGAAGCTTTGGGTGAGGTCTCTCGCCTGCCACAGTGGACTATCCTAACAAAACACCAAGGGCCAGCCAAGCTGCACGTGCCAAAAGAAGACAGACATGGAGCAAACTGAGCACAACCCAAACGCTACCRCCCGCCTCAGCTTTGCTGCAATCTACAACCTTCACGATCAAGATTTCACCTCTTTGCAAAACTTCTCCTTCCCTTTCAATTACAGCGATTACGACCTGCCGCTGGACAGCGAGGATGACATCACCAAAACCCACACTTTCTTCACGGCCAAGATTGTGATCGGGGTTGTTCTGGTCGGCATCATGCTGGTCTGTGGCGTCGGCAACTTCATCTTCATCGCTGCTCTCGCCCGCTACAAGAAGCTGAGGAACCTCACCAACCTGCTGATTGCCAACCTGGCCATCTCAGACTTCATCGTGGCCATCGTGTGCTGCCCCTTTGAGATGGATTATTATGTGGTGAGGCAGCTGTCCTGGGAGCACGGCCACATCCTCTGTGCCTCGGTCAATTATTTACGGACTGTGTCCCTCTACGTGTCCACCAATGCTCTCCTGGCTATAGCTGTTGACAGGTAAGTGGGGTGCTGGAACTGCACAAAGATGAGGCCACAGCTGCTGAGCTTCTAAACCATGTCCTCAAGTGCCACACACACTCTTGTTGTGAGCTATTTATTCCCTGGGCAGCTTGTTTAGATGCCTAACTATTTTTTCAGTAAGGATTTTTTTTTTCCAATTGTGCTGCAGTCCTGAGAGGCTATCTGCCTCTTACTCTGGGAATTTTAACAAAATAATTTAATTGTATTTTTTTTCTCACTCAGTCTTTGTACCACGGACTCTGACATGCCCAGGCACTGAGGATCAGCCTCCTGCTGACATAAGTCTGACATGGTTGACTCACAGAAAGCCAGAGATCTGTTTAGTGAACTCTTTACATAAAGGCTGTCACCACAAGCCTTCTTTCATGTACAAACACAATACACATCTCTGTAAACCCTCGTATATCCACATATGATTCCCACCCCTCTTCCTTCTTTCCCCCAATTTCTCTCATGTGCCCTTTCAAACGTCAGTGTTGCACAGTTTTCAGTCCCTGAACCAAAAGGCAGCTCAGGAGCAGTTAACCCTGCTGATGGCTGTACAGATACAGCTTGTGTGTGGCTGATTCAGCTGTTTCTGACATCAGCAGAAGTTTGTGAAAAGATTCTGGGGAAGTTCAGCGATGTTTTGCCTGGTGTAAGTAAGGGGAAAATYAGCTCCTACAAAACAAATCCTTAACAAGCATCTAACAGAATATCCTTTCAACAGCAGTTGAGGATTGATGTAAAGCTTCTAAACACTACCACATATGCATTACYATTTTCTATCACTTTTTCAACTTGTACAAGATCTTCTTGGAAAGCTCTGCTAGTGCATCCCAGGCTGAGGAAGTAACACGGGTCATGGTGCCCTYATGTCTGCTAAGAAATCAGATTTATAGCATATCTTCCCACACATCTTTAAAAACAACCCTGGAAAAGATTAATCACTGAAGCTTGTTGTAAGAACACACTGTTTTGGTTTCATTGCTTCTCTTTTTCCTTTTTTTTTTCTTTTGCAAGCTTTTGACTTGGTAAACAGAGAGAAACTTCATTGTCTAACTATCACCTATTCCATGTTAATCATGTGGGTTGTTCACTTCTGTCTCCAAAAAGAACAGGGTCCTAACATAAATCTTGTTATGTTTAGATCATTTAAAAGGAATCAGCTGTGTAAAGAGAGTAAGTCTGTCCCACCGAGGATTTCCTTTAGGGAGGGCTCCCTTCATGTCTATTCACATGAAAAAATAGAAATTTCACATTTTTAAGGCTACACCTACACTAGAAAAAAAAGACAACATTTGAAGAGCAAGAGCATGTGATAAGAGCATGTCCACAGTGCAAATATTTAGCTAGGTCCCCTGGACTGAATGCCCGTGGGCATTTGGTGTGTTTCATGCACACTTTTACAGCACATCTTCCAGGGCAGTTTCATGTGAATTCAGTTCACAAACTGCAGGTAACACTCTCTGCTAACAGCCCAAGTGTGGTAAGCAGTGACAATCAGGAAATCCACCACAAAAGCTCCCTCCTGCTCTCTTGGACAGATTGATCCCATCCAGGCAGATGTTCTGCTGAGCAGATATGCATATTTATGAATACATACACATACACTGTGCCACAACATGCTTCCCTAGGACCCAATCTAAAAATGGTCACCTACAGCTACACAATGAAGCTGACTAATTCTGCTGTCCCCTGACATAATTCTGACATTTACCATGCACTATTACAAGCCATGAACAATTCATCTGCTTCCAAGATCTGGCTGATGAAAAGCAYTGCTGACATTCCACTTTACTTTAGAATAATATATCCTATGGACACTATTCTATGCATTGACTATATACAGATAAAATAGACTCTAAAGGAATGAGAAATTCCACTTACTGAAGCAATCCTTTGGGTTAAATATATTTGTATTGGGAGCTGAATAAAAATCTCCTCCCAGCAGGAATACCCCAACATTGTAGCTTTACAGTCATAAGCTGTGCAAATACCTAACTCGAGTTTTTTGCTTTGCTGTATTACTTAATACTGTGTATTTAAGATTAATAAGCAACAGTCACCTCCACAACACACACAAAAAATATTTGTATGGGCAGAAAATAGATACTCACTCCTCTAGAGTATACATCTATAAAATAGACACACATTTTGTTGATGGCTTAAAATCATGYACACCTGTAACCATACATTAGCATTGCCTTCAGCTCTTTGCATCCCATGGAATAATCACAAAAATAAGAAAAACACTGTGATGTATATTTGATCTCTCTGTAAAATAAGCTATTTCAATAGCTCTCTGCCTACAGAAAACATTTTCCTGCTTCTACATGTTTGTCTTTTCTTYCCTGCACCTGACTAGGTACATAATACAGCATTTTTCAAACTCTTGCTTCTGTTATTAAGGAAAAGTTAAAATGGTAACTCAGCTCCAGGCTGCTACTTCACAAAATGTTCTTACAGATGAATGTGTTCTTACAGATGAATATATTCTTACAGATTAATATATTCGGGGCTCTCCCCTCAGGAATTACAGCAATTTCCTTCTGCCCAATTCTGTTTACTTGTATTCTGAAGTGTGTTCTGAGTAACAGTGTTTTCAGACTTCTTTTTGAATGTTTTTGTGTTCTTTAGGTATCTGGCCATTGTTCACCCACTGAAACCACGCATGAATTATCAAACAGCAACCCTCCTCATTGCCTTGGTCTGGATTGTCTCCATACTTGTAGCTATTCCATCTGCATACTTTGCTACTGAAACCGTATTATATATAGTGAAAAACCAGAAGAAAAATTTCTGTGGCCAAATTTGGCCAGTTGACCAGCAGATGTACTATAAATCATACTTCCTCTTCATCTTTGGCATCGAATTTGTRGCACCTGTGATTACGATGACGTTGTGCTATGCCAGGATCTCTCGGGAGCTTTGGTTTAAAACTGTSCCAGGATTTCAGACAGAACAAATCAGAAAGAGGCTTCGGTGCAGAAGAAAAACTGTTATGGTGCTGATGTGCATCCTGACTGCTTATGTTCTCTGCTGGGCACCTTTCTATGGCTTCACAATTGTCMGGGACTTCTTCCCCACCGTTTTTGTGAAAGAGAAGCATTATCTTTCTGCYTTTTACATAGTTGAGTGCATTGCCATGAGTAACAGCGTGATAAACACCATGTGTTTTGTAACTGTGAAAAACAACACCATGAAGTACTTCAAGAAGATCATGTTGCTCAGATGGAGGTCGACGTACAAGGGAAGCAAATCTAGCACAGATTTGGACCTGAGAACAAGTGCARTGCCAATCACAGAGGAAGTAGACTGCATAAAACTAAAATAAATTCTCTGCAGTACTGTTTTGGAGAGGGCATAAAAACAAAATTATACTTTTTTAGAAGCTTCTTCCTTGTCTGTGCAAATACCCACCATTGGTGACAGCCCTCAAGAAGCAGCCTACTTTGCATTCCCACCTGAACTGTTCTCACAGGACTGATGGATAATCCCCTAACTTGGACTGATGCTGTGCTTTTACAAATGTAAATTTGGGATGCAGACACTCATTTTAGAGTTATTTAAAAACAAAGAAGTCTATGAATGCATTAGAGCATGTTACAATGATGGAAAAGTTGAATGCTGATCCTCGCATGGGTGATGTCTCTTCCCTTAGGAGAAACCTCTTAACCCTTTGAGATTATGACTTGTACCTTTGAGCTATTTGGTGTCCTTTTSTTTCTGCTCAGAAGAGAAAGGATTGCAAAAAAGCCCATTTTGTTTCTTGTCACACTTTAACCGTTCAGTGTACCCCTCATGATGAAGCTTCTTGAAGTCTACAGACCACCAGCTTTGTATTGTCCAGTATGCAGCATGCTCTTTTGAAAGGCACATGCTCTTATGAAAGGCACATGCTCTGAGAGCTAAAATCTGCTTCACAGGCTAGTGAAAACCTCAAGTCTCTTCCTGTGACACCTTGCTCAAGAATGCTTTATCAATACTCCACTCTTTAGTTTTATGGAGAGTGTTACTGTCTGTTGTGCTTTTGGAAATGGCACAGATTCACATGGAAGGGACCTCTTCATTCACCTCCAGGTACCATATGATCAGCTTCTGCTGCACTGAGATGCTGAGCTCATCACAGAATCAATCACAAAATTGTAGAGGTTGAGAATAACATCTCCACATTGTCTAGCAGACCCTTCTGCACACACAATCCTGCCCAGGATTGTGTCCCACTGGACTTTGACTGACTCCAGGGAATGCTGACAGTGTCCCTGGACCACCAGTGTCAGTGTACAACAGCTCTCACACAGGGAAAAAGTGTTTTCCTGTGCTCAGATGGAATTTAATGTGTTTTAGCTTGCTTGCCAGTGGGATCCATATAAAACTACAGCATGTTAATGGGAAAAATCCAACCAGACATCATACCAAGTCTGTGTGTACCTTCACAATAAAGGACAATCAAAGCCAAAATAACAAGGAGATCCCAAGATGATCCATTTTCTTGGAGCAAGAAAGGCTTAGGCTTCAGCAAGCCAGCTTCTTGTTGCCTCAGACATGAGGCAACAACTCTGGATGGATTTTGCATTTCTTCCCCCACTGATTACTGTTCTGATTTAGTGCAACTCCACTTTGGATGTTTCTTAACTGATAATCACAACAAAGCAGGTGACAGTAAAACCTACTCATTTCAACTACATATAAGGGACAATGGACTTCTGTGTATAGAAATAAAATATTTTCTATTGTGATGACAAATGCTTCCTGTTTTAAAGTATGTGGTTGTGYCTAATTTTGGAGTAAATGGCTTTGGTAAATAACTGTCTATTTGTGAATTTACAGTGAGCAGCAAATCCTGCCAATAAAAATGATATGGCCTCCATATCAGCATTCTGAATTGTTATTTTTTATCTTTTTCCCTTAGCCATTACTTTCTTACCCAASTGAGTAATGTGAATGATCCCGTTCCTGCTAAAGAAAAATTGACCAATTAAATTTAAAGGCCAAAGGATATTAAAATCCATTAAAGTTCTCAAAACCTCTCATCAATAGCAGCTATTAAATATATGCTGGAGAGTATTTAATAATTTGCTCTTAGGTAAAACTATTACTGAAATCATCCTTCAAAATGACACTTTTGAATAGGGGCAAGTACTAAATCCATTTGTTTTTCAACCGGGCATAGAAATTTAAAGAACCAGAGAGTTGAGGTATTTCACCATCAGAAGGCTTATCCTCTTATCTCACCTGAAATCTCATGTTCCTTCTGAAATTTTGCTCCCATATTTATCTCCTGAAACCTTCCCTAGTTATTGGAGATTGGCTAGCAATACTACCCGTTATTAGAGTGTGCTGATACTCCTTCCACCCGTTTTTTCTACATGGGTTTGGTGCAAAAAAGTCTGTGGCTGAGTTAATAAAAAAAAAAAAATTCAACCTGCACCAAGAAATATAGTACAAAAGCCAAACTGGGGGAAAGAATTGCTTCAATCACTCTGAGAGCTCCAAGAGAACTCTTCTCATTGGGCCTGACCACCATTCTCATCTGTGCCTGCCAAGGATATCAAAGCAGCATCCTGCACAGCCCCTACTGAGGRTTTAGGTTTTGGGATTGCTGTATTTTTGACATTCTGAGGTCTTCCCAGCAGTGAAGCAMTGTTRCTGCCTGAACCTCTGGATAGGGCAKAAGCCATGCTTTGCCCTAAAGTGCATTTGTTGWGAGCAGCATCCACAGAGAGGGGGATTCCCAGGGAAGGGTGACGGACCTGTTCCCTGACTGCACGAAGCAGTCACATTGCCCTCAGCCCATGTCTGCAACAACTCCAAACAGCCCAAAATGGGGCAGTTTTAGAACAATATTTTCTCCCAAACTGAGCTCCAAAAGGGAGGGACCCAGAGCCTTGCATGGTGACCAAAAGTCAATAACTACTGTGAAAACTCCCCAAGCATGCAGGCAGTGGGAACAGGCAGGACATGTCCAAAGGAGAGGACCACAGGATCCCACATTCCCTAAGCTTAGGTGAGCCACACAGGGAAGAAAAGAAGAAAAAAGGCTTTTTTGTTCTACACAACTTACTAAAGGGTAACATTTAGAGAGGGAATTTAATATGGACTGCACCTACAAGAGCCACTTGTAAACAGAATGACAAGCACAAGCTTGGAAGAAGGCAGGACCTGTCTCAGAGGAGAAGCAGGCCTTTCCAGCACAATTCCTGCCAGCTGGAAGGCAGGAAAAACTGCAGCAAGACCTCTATGGCCACCAGCTGTCCACTTTTAGCTCCAGGGGAACAGCTGCAGTAAGGATGGAGGGATAATCATGCAGGAACTGTGGGATGTTTCCTGGATGAGGAGTGGGTGGGAGTGAGGTATCCTGAGAGCCTTTGGCAACATTTAGATAACCATGCAGTGAATTAATCAGATGCCACCCTGTCTCCGTTTTGGCTAGCTCCAATTTTTACTGCCAAATGCAAAACTGTGCTGGTGCTACCACATCAGATGGAGCACAGCTCCAAAAACATAGGTTCACTTCCTCCTACAGCAGCTTYTCCAGGGATAACTTGAGGGTAAAATCCAGTCTCTGATTCTTCATGCTGGAAAACAGAAACCCAGCTGTACCTGGAAGCTAAAATGCTTACCACAAACAGCCAAGAGAGCATTAAGAGAAGAAAAAACAGATATTCTCAGCAACAGACACTGAGAAAGTCCTGAAAAGTCCATAAAATCACCTGGAGCATATATGGAAGCCTACTTGAAGCCATGCAAGAATGCTTCCCCTGCTGAACTTCAGGACTTCAACCAAAAAGGTGCCAATTTCACATGATTCCAGTCATCTGTCCAAAAATGTAGTAAAACTTTTTAACTTGTTTTCCAGGAAGCTCAAGGCAGTGATAAATGCACTGAAGGCAAGATCTTCCAACAATATTTTTAGAAATCATAGAGACACAGGCTTTACCCTCTGTATGTAACAAGTTTAATTGTGCAAAAATATAAGACTTCAGTCATCAAGASATCAGCTTTGCTGAGAATTGGACACAGTTCCAGTGATGCACACAGAAAGAAGTACTGTTTTAAYTAGAGCAAATACACCATAATTGTTGTTGAGCCAACCAAGTAGTTTGATACACTGAGATCCTGCTCTCAAGTGATGTAGACAACCTGTATTTAACTACTGTACTCAAGAGAACCAATAAAACCACAGCTAMAAGGAAAGCTGGGAGCAAAATAGTTAAGTTTAAAAGTGCATTAACTTAACAACAACAAATGGTTTAGGCTTTCTTAATGCCAGTATTTCTTTCAAGCACAGAAAGATGAAGTTTTTTCAACCTTTAAAACTATTTCAAAATAGTTTGAAATGAGACACCAATGGTATTGACAAAAAAAAAATGATGAGAAAATAAACGAAAACCAAAATTTTTCAGAGCTCTATCCTCTGAGCCATGACTTAATGAACACCACACCAGCCCCAAAATAATACATATGGACAAGAAAGACATTAGAGAATCCCTTCACCGCCATTAATATCTTAATGTAGTGCCTGCATCACGGAGAAAAAAAAATTCAAACCATTTCTCTCTGTTGTGCAACCATATTTTAACACTACCACACTGKACATTCATAAGGCTGTCCTGAGCAGCTATTTTTTGTTCCTAACAAATCTATGTGCTTCTTTCACGGGTGTCTCAACATCTTCGTWATCCTTTTCTTCTGAACTTGGTTCCCAGTCTGAGTCTTCATCAGTAGGTTCGCACTCCTCCTCCTCCTCATCTGTAAAGCTGTCTTTGAGGTCATATTCATTGGCTTCACCATCATTGGCACGGTCCTTCTCCACAGCCTTCCTTCCTGTAGGGACAAAAATGTCATGTGTTCATGAATAATACATGCAGTGCTCAAAATCTCTTCCAGAGCCCACACAGTAAAGCCTCTCTCCTCAAGAGGAGAAAGATAACAACACATATATCTTCCAGTTAAGCCTCTAGCTATTCCTAGATAGCTACTTTGACCCGAGATTTTCTGCCTCCATCCATCCATCCATCCATCCATCCATCCATCCATCCATCCCTGTCCATCCATCCATCCCTGTCCATCCATCCATCCATCCATGCATCCATCCATCCATCCATCCATCCATCCATCCCTGTCCATCCATCCATCCCTGTCCATCCATCCATCCATCCATCTTTTATATTCTTAATCTTTGGAAGCTGATACGACTTTTAATTCTTACTCACTTCTTTCCTGAGCTTCAGATAAGAGAAGGAAATCTTTGAGATTACTCAGCTCCTACATTCTCCACTTGCATTCATGCTGGATGGTCTGTATTTCCCTTCTGAGTGTCATTTCCACTGCATTTTGGCAGATGTGTGTAACCTGTGCTCTAATGGTCTGTGACAACTCATCTCCAATGTCCAAAAATCCTAACTAACCATGGCCTGTTAATATTCCAGTCATGTCTTATTCTGTCCTTAAGTCACATCTCTGAGTAAAATCATGTTCATTCCTCTTTCTCCCACCCTCCTATTTTTTAATTTTTATCTAGAGATAACCTCTCAATGATATCGGTATGGATAACTTATCTGTTGAGCAGTTGCCACCTGTTTTCATAAGAAATCATGAATATGTATTTTTTATTTAGCTACAGACCCCACTCAAAATCCTAACTGTTTATGTGAACCATATGCACTTCTCAGCATTCTTGAAGCCTCAGGTCAGAGCTCCAGCCACAAAATACCACCAGTACCTCATGTAGTCAGACCAGAACCTCTACCAGTTACACTCTTCCATGAGTGAGAACACTCCTGTTCCAGAATTATCTTCCTTTTTATACTTGCTAGCTTATTGTTTAACAGACTTCAGAGGAAATTAATCATATCTGTGTTAGCCCAAAGCTACAAAAAAGCATGTAGGAGAATCCTGCATATTCCATGGTTATAGTAGGCTATTCATCTCAGTAATAATAACTTAAAGAAGTCATTCAGTAATGAGAATTTAATGACAGTGTAACTCTTGACTTTTTTTCAATTCCTCCCCTACAACTATTTCCCAGTGATTTGCCTCAGATTATTTCTCAGAACATTCTCTACAGGCAATTCTGGCAGCAACAGGACTTAAAAACAAAACATGCTAAATGTCATGTGGAGGTTCTCCCTCTTGTCTTGGCTGGTGGAATTTAAGTACATTTGAAATATTGATACCTCTCTGTAAGAAAGTTCATCAGCACATGGACATTTAATCACTTGAAAGTTACTTAAAGGACAATGCAATGCAGAGGGAATATCTCCATGTTGCCAGAGTAATCAATCTTTATAGGGCAACCATAGGTTGAAATATGAAATATTTCACTATGAAATAGTGGATTCCTTTCATCCTATTATGGCCCCTGTGTAAGGAGTCAAGGTGGAGAACACCAATTAGTCAWATGTGTCTCTCATTAAAGTATGTTTGTTTTCTTGTCTGCTTCTAGGGAAATAAGGTATGATTGTCTATGAATACTGGCACAAATTCACCTGAAGCACTACTGCTGTAAGAAAACAAGAAGGGTTTTACTAAAATAATGACTACTTTCTTCTCAGCTAAGTATTATCAAGCTCCTGCACTATAACATGCCAAAAAAGCTACAGCAAACCAGCTGTGTCCTGGGTTGATGTGTCTGTTCATAACTTYAGAATGCATTCATCATTGCTTGAAGTTTGTTGTTGTGTAATTTCAGTAACTAAAGAACAGGAAGTTACCAGTCAGGACAGAGTGAACCCTGCCATAAGTGTTGTTCTTAGAGCTGCTACAACAGAAAACTGTTGTAAMCTATCAAACAAATGTTGCAATGGTTGTGCTGCACTTACAGGTATTAAAGCTATTCTACTGCCCAAAAATACAGTTTTTGTCTTGAATCATTCCCAAGATGAACCAATCTTAAAATTATTACCCAACACCTGCAGAAAAATGCCATTAATTCTGGTTGGGGGTTTTCAGCAGGAAATTGGAGTATTTTAAGGCATTTAAACATTTTATATGATTGCTTCTGTAAATGCTATTCCTTCTTAATAATGTCACAGCCCTGAATCTTCAGAGTAAAATGCATTATCATTATATTTCCATAACTGTTCTGATCTAAACTACTGTTTATTACACTGGGATTTCAAGTGGAAAAAACTCCAAATCCAATAATAAAGAAAAAGAACCAAAAAAAACCCCAAAACACCCCCCTCAAAAAAATCCCCCAAGAAGTATCTCATTCAATTATTTAAGAGCAGACAAAATGCAAACAATACATTCCCCTGTGTTTTTTCACCAAGTCATGTTACTGGAATTTAAAAAAACTAAAAAGTCTTAGAAAAGGAACTCAAATTCAGTTTTAGTTGTATTCTCTCCAGGCCTCGAGAACATATATGCAAAAATTAGTTCTCATAGTAAGAAAACCCCTATAAAAATCTTTAAAAAACCCACAAACGATGACAGACATGGTTGCAGTATTTTCTTTGGAGTATCAAAAATACTTTAAAATTGTATCTTACCTGAGAATTTCTGGTTTAAAAAAAAATCCTAAAAAAAAAATCCCAATATGGAGTGAGCTATAAATGCAACATTATTCCCTTAAAGGAGTTTAAAGCATTTTATTAAGTTGGACTTGATGATCCCTGTGGGTCCCTTCAMATTCAGAATATTTTATCATTCTGTAATATTTAACAAGTTGGCTCACCTGGAGGTGCACTGTGCTTGTATTCCAGCTTGTGCTGGGGRTTCTTCCTGCAAAGAAGAAAATGGTAAAAGCTTGATTCATCACCTTGGTCTACATTTAAAAAGTCCAAAATTTCCTGGTATTTTATGGATAATTTTCAAGGCACAGCATTTAGATCAGTCAAGTAATAGCCAACAGATAAGGACAACAAAATTAACACTAAAGCCCTTCCAATTATATCTGTTGCTTCATCAAAAGAATGATCAATTTTTCATGAATTTTTCTCCTTTCCTCTATCCCCAAAGAATGAAACATAGATTAAGAAATTATTAACTAATACAACACAGAGGTTGTCTTATCTGGAAGGAAAGACAGTTTGGGTTTAGATAAAGCATTTATTGCACTACTGAGAAGTATATTGGCAATTTCATTACTGATATAAGCCTGAGATGGGAAATGAATCTCATAGGTGTTTTTAAGAGAACACCTTTTTTTTTTGCATCAGTTTAATATCACCAAGGCTTTTTCTTAAGAGCTGCCCTTGTTTTGTTACATTTCATGGAGGACATGCTCTTTAGGATAACCACACTTTCCAGGAGAAAATGTTTCTGTGAAGAAACAATCTTTAACAGCACCCACCAATTTCAATATGCTCCCACAGAAGTGCTATAGCCTCAAAATATATCTTCTTGTAATAATTACATAAAGCCTGGTAAATATGTAAAACCTAGATACTGAAAAACAAATCAACCACAACAATATTTTGAAGAAAATCAACAGTGCTTAAAAGAAAGAGCTGTCAGCCATAAACTGGATTTTATTGTTGYTACCTCAATTATGCTTTTGAACAAATCAAATACTGATGAAAATAGCTTTTGTACAAAATCTCAACAAATACATTATCAAAATTTAAATAAAAGTTACAGATCAAGAACAACATGTAGCAATAAWTTTTTTSTTTATTTAAAATAACAMTTTACTGWATATTGAAAAAAAATACAGTGTTGATCTCTAGGACACTGAATAGGTTCATTGAAAGTTTTTACCTCTGTCAGTTGGTATCACCAACAAAATAGTGATTTTTTTCTATGTCACTGTTAAAAATACCCAATACAGAGTTGGGTGCTTTAAATGTAGCAGTCTGACCACAGTAAATTTCAGAAGGCTACAGTCAAAGGTAATATCAAGAATTAGTAATTTTTCTATCATCATTGTGTGACTGCTGGGGAAAACATTCTTAACCTGCAAACAAGAAAAAGGCACTTTACASAGTGTTTCTCACCTGTAACAAGCTGTTCCATATGGACACTCAGGCCGGTTGTCATTGTCATCCTGAGCCATCATCACCATGTCATGATAGTCGTCATCATTAGGATGACTGAAYTGCTGGAAGTGAACGGGATTCTTCCTGCAAAAGACAAATATACACTGAAACGGACTGTTCCATTTCAACACAAGAAGTGGAGATAAAAAACATGTTACTGAATCATTGACAGTTCATTTTTGTGTGGTTACAGAGAAGGAGGAGCTTTTAATGTTTAACTTGATGCAGAATGTAAGACCTACTTTCAGGATAACAGAAGGAATTTTGTCTTAACACTTGCTGCAACAGAGGTTAAACAAAGAATTTTCCTATTTCCCATCAGCTTTAAGTTTCAGACCTCTAACACATATAAAACAGGTTTTATTTGAAATAACAAATTAGCATGCTGACATGAAGCTGTACCATAAGACATGAACAACTCCACATGTAGCTGAGTCACACCAGTGCATGACCAGCAGCCACAACTTCTTGCTCTACAACACTTGACTCAGAGGTGAACAAGTAGGGAACACAAATTTATTAATCACTGAAAGAACATTTCTACTGCTTTCTTCTAGGCAAGAGGTCTGCACACACAACAGGCAAGACTAGGAGGTCATAAAAATCACTTAAAGTAGAGTTTTCTTTTTTCTAGCACTGTTGTAAACGATGTTAAAAAGAACACAGAAAACCAGTTTGTGATTTCAGGAGAAATTCATGACCAATCAAAACATGCTACAAAATAATTACATCAAAATTGACATACTGGTAGCAAAAGCAAATCTCTATACTTTTTCCCTCTCATATCTTAGACACTCTTTTCCCAAACATAATACTGAGAAGCAAGAAATAGGAGATAYTTTAGTAAATTATTTTCCAAAAGACATGCACAAAATATTTAGTAATTGCCACAATTATTCCTTGCAAATTGAGTGCAAATTAAAAAAGTGAGCTGCCTGCCTTTAGCAGAAGGAATGACAACTTTCAGCTACAGAGTACTTGCTACTTTAACTCATACTTATTACATTACAGCTGCATTGAGAAGCAATGGAACATGCCAGTGACATGTGTTCAGCCGCCTCCATATACAGCAGTTTCCTCATTGATCAGAGAAACTCCTTTAAATTCACAAGTACCTCTTCTGAACTTCATAGAGAAGAGTCATTATTCATGTCAGCATTTCAACTACACCATAAGAAAAGAGTATTTGTTTTTTTACAAAATGATGACTTAAAACACTGTGAGCTCCACCGGCCATTCAGGCCTCCTTTTAGCATTTGAAAAATACTGGATATTTAGTATTAATTCCTTAAATCTCCATCTGCAGTATATCTTTCACTCAGAAAACTCCTCAAGCAAGTTACAAACTCTTCAGCAAGCCAGTTATCAAAGATCCAATATCCCTTGGATCTACTTTTATAGGTAACAGGCTTCTTGGCCTTTTGTTGCTTCTGCAAACTGTAGGGAATTAAACAATGTTTTGCTAGAAACTATTGCAAAGTTGCWGTCTTTTATTCCATGACAAATTCTCATGAAACAACACTTATTGTGACAAATTCAGGCTGGCTGCCTATTTCTTTCCCCATTTGAAAATAAACAAGATAAACCCAAGTCATTTTGGAGGCCATTTGCTTTGTTTTCTCAATGCACAGAGCTAACATACTTGCAGTAACAGCAAGAATTCTCAATCACAATTGAGATAATAACCACAATTTATCCTGTCAAAGGGAGACAGCAGGAACTAATGTTCTTGGAAGTAATTTTAATCTTTATTCCTACATCTGGATGCAGCATCCCAGTTGCCAAGGAAAGAAGGCCTAATAGCTGTCAACTAGCCAAACTATTGTATTTTAGGAGATGTCCACTTCCTTTTAAAAATTTGCTTCAAAACCTAGTCAGACAACACCATACAGCATTTATTGAAGGAGAGGGAAAAAAAAAACAAGTATGGGAAAAATGAGGAAGAGCAATCAAAAGGTTGTGATGCACAAGTCCTTGTCACTAGACTTCAGGAGTCTTTCGGCAGTTTGATTCTTTCAAAAGCAGTGTTTTCAAATTCATAAATAAACAAACTGAACAATGTGTTACAAATCTATTTCCTAAAAGTTTAAGACAAGCATAAGAGAAATGTAGTCAAATAACTAGAACACTTAATCTAAAACACCTTTGCCACCAATGCAAAAACAACTAATTAGGAGCCTTGAATTAAAAGTAAATACAGACTACAAAGCACATTTCTTTTGCTGTAAGCAGAAAGGTTGAATCTTGTAACATTTTCTGAAGATCAAAGCTGACATTTTTGATGCTCCCTATTTACAAATTTCTCCAACTAAGTAAGRCTGTTATTTGTTATTTCAGAGCATTATTTTATTTTTATAAAGCGATACTTTCCAAATGCATAGCTGCCAAATATTTCACAATCCAGAGACCCAGGAAAAAATGTGCACTAACAGACTGCTACTCCMTATTACCAATACCTAAAAWTTGCCATCCTATTTCATCATATCASAGCAWTAAATCACTTTAATAYCCATACAGGGCAAAATTTGTCTGASSAAAATTCAAAGTAGCTAAAGCAAACCAGAGGCTGCATTTGTACTAYTGGATCAGCTGAACTGTCTAATAAAACATGTTTTTGTCATAATCATTAAGAGGAAAAAATGAGATATGTGAAGCTACATGAAAACCCATGYGATGTGCTCATGAATACACAGCTTTACAATTATGATATACACAGTTATCTCAGCCTCAGGCCCACCAAACATACAGGAACCCATTCACTTGTCCCTGTTTGCTTCCTAATCAAACTCATCTGTTTTTCTTACTGCTGAAGCCCCTTGCGGGAAGATTAAAAAAAAGTCGCAGGATCCCCTATTTCCTGGATTAGCCTTATCTTTTGTATTTACAAGGTACATGGGATTATCTAGAGCTCAAAACCTTTTCCTAAATGTAGTTCTCAGGTCACTAGGCATTTTCTAGACCAAAAAGTACCTCTGGATTTCAACCTTCCTTTCAATATAACATTACAGGATACCACAGATCTTTCTGGGCAGAAAGAACTAACCAGGAGGCCAAGCACCCAACACTAGTATTTTGGAACTTTGYTGCAACATTTGTATGACACCACCTCCATCTTGATATGAATGGGTGAAAAAGAGGAAAAAACCCAAATTGTTCCTCACTTGCAGTATTTCCAAAGATTGACCAGGTAAGGGTCAACCTCGAGCTCCTAAGCATGCTTTGTTCTGGTTTTAGGGGGGACTTAAAAAAATTGCAGAAAGGCCAAGCAATAATAAAATTAATTCTTGATTATTTAGGGATGACAAATAATAAGCATTTTAAACATTCAGATCACAAAGCAGGGAGTAACTTCAATAAACACAATAATCTTCCATGTCAGTCTCACCTGCTAATAAAACAAACCTACAGGGTCTGTGTCGGGCATTTGAACTTTCTACATTTCCTCTCCCTGTTGGTACCATGTGCAGTACATACAGGTCTTTTATTTCTTTTCTTTTTTAAATGGACCTTTATCTTTTATTGCCTACAGTACTTCCTCCCTGGTTATATTAGCAGTTAGCAAGACATTCTAACTCCTCATTTTATCCTTCTACAATTATTTTTCTACCATTTGTTTTTCTCATCAGTCCTGGGTTCACCAAACTGTTTTTTTTCCAAAGCAAAGCCTGTAACAACTTTACAGCTTTCTCTTCCATAATTAATACATTACTTCTAAATAACATGCTACCCCAAACTATTTTTAATTTTGCTTTACCTGTAACAGGCACTTCCATACATGCAAGGTGTCCTCTTATGCTGGATCTGTTTGGAGCTTTCTGAAGCATCTGCACTTCTGGTTGAATCAGAAATCTCAGTGTTGTAATCCAGATTTGCATCAGGTTCAAGAATCCCTTCCTGGGCACCAAAATACTGAGAAGTCCTGCCCAAGTGAGCTTGTTGGCTTGTAGAACCAGTAATCTGCTCTTTGTTTTCTGTTTCCACAATTCTATTGTCTTTACTGGAGGTCTGACCTACTCTTTTAGACCATTTGCTATGCAACTGCCTATCATTTTTTTCCAGAGAACTTCCACGGTKTTTTGTTGCAGTCTTGCCATTTCCTTCCATATCTCTGATGGTATTCTCAAGAGGAAATTCAGATGTATTCTGTGGAACAAGGTTACATTTTGAAGAACCTGAAAATGTACACTCCTCAGAATTAAAACCTTCAAAGTCAAACTGTGCCTCATTATCCCTGCTTTCAAAATCATAGTCATAGAACAGCCCAGGTTAGAAAGGACCTTGAAAGATTGTCTGGTCCAGACTTGAAAAATCTTCTACACCACTTTCAAAACTCAATCTAACTGCTAAACATAGCTGCTGAAGTTAAGAAATTAAGAAAGTTAAGAAAACACACATAGCACACASTCTTAAAGAAAAACTGATCCTACAGCTTCCATCCTCAGCTTCAGTTCACTCACAACATAACCTCTTCCTCACCACCTCAGTTTGTGAATGGTTCAAGGACTAGTTTTAAATGAACTTCCAATTAAAAGTACTGCTCATGAAAAATTAATGAAGATTATATACGTGAAGATGTAGTAGACTGTAGAAGAACGTAGATTCCTACCCAAGAATAAAATTATTAGAGAATTACTAATTGATTTTACTAATTACTTAATAATTTAAGTACCAWGATATATGAAAAATATATGTATTTATCTATATAGAAGATAATATGGGAACTCAGGATACACACCATGAGGTTAATATCACCTCACCTTAAATGCCTTAGCTGATGACTCTAAATCATGACAGACTGTCATGGACACCATTAGGCAAATATTTCACTTTTGACACACACAGCATTTTAAATTTTAAACTTTTAAATGTACATTTAAARTAAGAGATGTGTTTTCTAGAGAAAGAATATGAGATACACAACTGAGGAAAGAACACTATCTTGACAATTGAGACAYTACCTGCAAGCATATCTACATTCTAAGCTGAAGTACTTTGATACATCATGCAACTATTCAGAGGTCTCTACTCTGTATATATTATTATCTATATTCCCCCTCCAGTAAATTCATATTTAGTTTACAGAGATGTGTTTGGCAGAGCTTGAAAATCAGACGGTGATTTCCTATTTTTTGTTCCTTTCAATGCAAGTCTCATAAAATGTTATCCAAAACCAGAGACAATTTCATTGGAGCAGCAACGTGATTAAAAAAGGGTAAAGTCAGCATTAATATCAGATGATCCTGACAGACACATATTTAGTGAYTCAACTTAGAGACAAAGATAACTCCCAAAATCAAGCTCAGCGATCAACTGCAACTTAAGAAATAAGCCTTGCTTTGCACAAGGAGGCATAAATTACTGTAATTTGCCATCCCCACTTGTGAGYTCTCTACCACGTATTTCAACCCATTGCCTCTATAGTATATAAAGAGACAGAACACATTTTTTAGGATCACTCGCACACCAGGCTGCAATCCAGGGAAACCAAAGCCACCCGCGCTCAGCACTGGGACAGCACCCGTGGGGTCAACGCTCCCTCTGGCGGCTGCTGCCAACTATAATTCAGACTTTTTCACTCCTCCCTACACAACATTTTCTCAATTACATCAAACACGACAGCAGTGATTTAGATCTGAAATCCAAATTACAGTCTTTCAGAGCTCTCTGTGGTTATTACTCTTGTTTGTCCTAATCCATCAATTTTTTTTTAAATCCAGCAATGTTCTGAAAACAATTTCTTAGATGGTGCTTGAGATGAAAATGATTTATGAAACTACTAGATGAAAATAAGTAAGGCTTCTTACACATTGCAAAATTGACTAATTCATTCTGTAGTTGCTCATTTTATAATCTGACAGAGAAAAAATTGCTCAGCAGCTGTTATTAATGCACCTAGAGAACCACTGATATACCAAAACTATTCAGAAGGCTTTCTCTCCATGAGCAGTTTATTTCAAGTAACCTTAAAACCAAAACTCCAATAATTTTCAGTGTCAAAAGAATTTTAAGTATTTTATCAGATCCTAGAACAGACCCAGGCAGTTCTAATGCCACATGTCAAAAACATCTCCCCAGGTAGTTAAAGGAAACAAGTCAGTGAAACCCTMCATTTACTCTGACCAGAATATAATTTGTCTTTAGCAGTGGTCCTTCTCTTTTTGCASGGTGTTGTTAGTAAGGATTTGGCTGCCTGTAAATGCAGCTGTACTGTGAGGCAACAGAGACACTGGACCAGCTGAACCAAAGGGTCAGTTCACACACCACAAATAATTTTGGGTTTCAGGTTACTTTTTTTCCCCCTTTCCATTTTTTTGAATTCGATTTTGAGATGGTGGCATAAACACACTTCCTTTGAAACACAGGAGCTGCTGAGCCACGTATCATCATTATTTAACCACAAACCCTCACCTACCAGAATGGCAATAGTTTGAGCAAAGCCCAGGGTCACATTACATCAGCATTACAATATCCCCTATCCCCAAAGTCTCTCAGAAAAAGAAACCACAGGCAGCAAGCACTCATAGGAGCAGTGCTTTTGCCCATGTCTTCCTGCCTCTCGCTATAAAGCTCAGAGTCTGGTATTTCTATGGGACATTTGGGGCCCAAGTCCCAGATGCTTTGAAGGAAGTGCAGAAAAGCAGATCTTTGAGGCTTCCATGATCCTGACTACAGAGCTATCTAAAGGACTGGTACCTCAAAACAACAAATCACAAGTGAACACATAAAACACATAAAGTTATCTTGTAGACCCAACCTTCAACATGACATTGTCAGCTACATTCTCATTTTTTGCATTATCATGGCTCTGCCCTGAGCCAAAAAGTTACCTGAGATGAAGGAACAGGGATGGAAAGGCAGCTCCTTTTCCCTTGATCTTGCTCTCCACCTTCAAAATCACCAACAGCTTCTTCAGAAGCTAATCTTCTTTTCTGCTGCACATGCATTTCTGATTTTAATGTCTCTGTATGATCTTCTTCCCTTTCTTGGCCTTTTTTCTTCCTGCTACCTTAAACAAAAGAAAAAGGGTACTTTTGGAATGCAACTTTTTCAGTGAAATCCTGACACCAGAAACCTAAAGCTACATCAAAGCAGGACACTGGGCACATGGCCTGAGAAACATCATCAGTTGTGAAAATCACTTTTTAAACAGCTCCAGTAGTGTTTGCACATACCCCAGCTCCCTCAAAGCATGACCTTCAGATATGTCTCACCCACACAGCTCCAAATCTCAACACCGACACAATCAGTCTTTGAGATAAACATTATCTTCACACATATAACAAATGTTATAGTACTGGTGGAATTTATATACAAAATAGGCAAGTTTACAGGAAAGGACTCCAGAACATTCAATACCCAGCTGTATAAACAAAGTTTACTATCTGGCATTAAAAAACAACAACAAAAAAAAAAGAACAGAAAGAAAATTAACTGATGAGAAAGCTCTATCCCACCCAAAGGACTGATGGCAAATGAGACAAAAGAAGTCAGTCTTCTTCAGCTGCCCCATACAAAGCATAGAAAGAGAACAAATTAAATCTTTTTATAACCACCATTATAATTTAAAAAAATTATATCAAAGCATATTGGTGTGCAATCATTATCACACTGCAAACCTACCTCCTGTCATTAGAGGCTCRGAAAAACTCTGTACTGGGAGATCTCCTTCCAGCATCCAAGATGGAAGCACTCTCTTTCTTTGAATAGATTTTGACTGTTKGCTTTCATTATCATCAGAAAAAGGAACCTGAAACAACATTTACTGTTTAGTGCTTTTATTCAGTTACGGAAGAGGAGGGAAATTAGATCATGGTTTGTACTCAGTGATGCTCTGCAAACACAGCCTGGGTAACCAACTACTTTTGTATGTGGATCATTGCTCAATTTTTTTTTTCCCCAGTTCCTACTCACTCAGAAAAACAACATCTATAGTAACCTTCATGTAGTAAAAACATAACAAAACTTCTTACATCTTTGGAATAAGTATCCAAAAGGCTACAAACTGAAAGTTTMATAAAAGAATTTTACCAGCATCTTGTTCTAGAGTTTCCACACATAAATATAACAGAAAAAGAAAGTTTAACAAAAGCCTATTCATCCAAGAAAAATAAACCTCAAACCTCCAAAAACCCACAAACAGAAAAGTCTTTCTAGCATTCCTACAGTTCTTTTCTCCAGAAAGCAACCAGACTCTAAATCTCTAAATCTCTAAATCTCTGTAAAAATAATGCAAATACACCAAATCACATTCATTATTTACTGAAAACAGCACCATTGGTTCGAATTTCCTGAGCCAGTCCACCTCAGGATCTCAGCCACAGCAAAGGCTGATATCTCATTTGTACAGAAAACACAACACCTCCTTAACTTTCAAATGCCAGCTTACAAATATTAAATTCAATTAATAACTTAAGCACCCACCAAAAGTCTAGAGGCAGCATCACTACTCCTCATTTTTGGGGCTCGCTGTACCTCAGAGCTGGAACACGCTGGTTTCATTTACAGTGGAATACAGGACATCTCAAGAGCATGAACACTTTCTGCTTCTTCTGCATCAGCCTTCTGACTTTTTTCTGACAAAACAAAATGAATTTTAGCTACTCACACACTACAAATATAAACATGCACTTTTGACTCAAACATGAAAGTTGATCTGAATGTTTGATATTAACAAACACATTTTGAAACTTACCATCAACATCCTCTTMCATCAACTTACAAAGGAAATTAAATGCACCTTCCTTTTACCTCACACCTGAAATGCTTTGAACAAAATACTCTAATCACTGCTGACCACTGCTGTGGTGCTTTCAGGTTTAGGTACATAATTTATAYTGGTTGTTGCCATGACAGAACTTTGAGAAAGTTTAAATTACAGCTTAGAATTTGCTTTATGGTAAATTTGCACAACTYCCCAAAGCCTGAACCTATACTAAAAGTCAGGAAACAATTTTCAGATGCAGTTTCCAGGATCAGATGCCCAATGAATCTTCCCATCAAGTTCTCACTACAACCTACAGGTCTGCAGCTCTGAGGTGCCACCAGCTACTCAARTGCTGGTTTCAAAAGCCTCAGTTAAGAGCCACTACACAAAAAAAACTTTTAAAGTTGTGAAAGCGCACCCAAACTGCAATTGTTTTGCCTTCAACCCATTGCCTTTCTACTACTCAATTCACCTGCACAAAAAAAATTTATGGAAAAACAAGTCTAATTGCTGCAGTATTTCCTGCACAGCAGCACTGGGGAGTCTCTGCCAACCCTTCCAGAACTTTCTGCACTGCAGAGACAGCACACACTGACAAGCTGAACTTTCTSTTCATTGCCCCATGAAGAGAAACACCAGAGGCACAGTTCTGCCTTCAACCCTACAGCTCTGTAGGGGCTCACAAAATCCCAGGATGGGTCAGGTTCAACGGGACCACAGTGGGTGATCTGGCCCTACCTCCTTGTTCAAGCAGGGTCATCCYAGAGCACAGGGATGGTTCTGGATTATCTCCAGTGAGGGAGATTGCACACCCTCTGTGGGCAAAATGCTCCACTGCACAGTAAAAAAAGTTCCTCATGTTCAGCTGGAACTTCCTGACATCAGTTTCTGCCCATCGCCTCTTGTGCTATCGTTCTGCACCACTGAGCAGAGAAGGGCCACCCTCTTGGGTGTCGTTTTAGAAATTCATACCCATGGAAGAGGTTATYCATCCTCAGCCATCTCTTCTCGAAGCTGAACAGGCCCAGCTCCCTCAGCCTTCCCTCCTAAGAGAGATGCTCCACTCTCCCGATAATCTTTGCTGCCCTCGGCTGGAGCCGAGCCTCCCACACCCCTTCCCCCGGGCGCAGCTGCAGTGCTGCCCCTTTAGACCCACGAACCACCCCGGCCCTGGGAGCAGATATCGCTACCTCTGG
>NW_026623332.1:2137293-2322853 GCF_030028575.1 Malurus melanocephalus | reverse complement strand
GCAGAATATAGTTTTGTAAGTCTCTTTCAATTATACTTGATGGTACTTGAATAAATATAGTCTAAGTTTTCTGAATGACACAATTTGCTACTTTGCAAGTTGTTAATGAGTTGAAAGCTTAATTTCATCCTTTTTGAAGCTTCTTTTTGTCCTAGATATGTTGATCTGTGTACACAGATATAAATACAACTCTGGGATAGTATCTTTTTATTTTTTTTCCTCTGCTGAACAGTGAGCTGAATTCTCAGACTGGAAAATTCTTAAGATGGTGCTTTTTAGGTAGATAGAATGTCCAAAATTCTACTTTTGAAGTTTGATTATAATTGTCTTGTTGTATAAAAGGAGGTTTGAATGTTTAACTTGTGTGCACCTGGAGGTAAGAGAGGGCTTTTCTCTTAGAATGACTATATTGGTGTCAAAAGAGTACTGATGTAGTCTCCTGGCCAGAGGTACCAAAGGGCTGCAGGCCTGAAAATTGTCAATATTAAACCCTGTGTGCAGAGTGAAAGTCAGAGCTGTGAGATGAGTGTCTGGGTCTCTTTGGATAATAGGTGGCTTGCTGCTTTAGCCTTCACTCCAAAATAGCATGCTGAGTAGCTTGCTGCCTAAATCCAAGTGCTGCATGAAGAGTTAGCTAAAATTAGCTTATCAGGGAAGCATGGAGGACAGGTGCTCGGTAAGTCTCTTAATTTTCTGCCTGATTAATCTTCCCCTAAGCTGTTAACAGCTAAGAAACCTGTTACAGTTGTGTCACCTGTACTGTATTTACTTTATATTTAATTTAGACTCAGCACAAATCACCTACTTATTAAGAGAGAAAGCACATCATAACATGTGTGCAATAAGCTTTCACATTCAGTTACCAGTTCACAGGCTGGAGCACTGATCCTGGATCAGTGCCATCTTCAGCCAGAGGGAATTAAAGCCGTGCCATTTCTCTGGAGAGCTCCAAGAAGTGGGTCATGCACCCTCTTTATCCCCTAGCAGTTCTCAAGTGTTTCACTGGATGTCGGCCCAGTTTCAACCAGAGGGTTACAGTAATGCCCTGGAAGGTTAGCATCAGCCACTTGAGAAAGATGCAAGGCAGGAGGTGATTAGCCTCTCCCAGCCCAGAACTCATGCCTGCAAAATGGATTAGAAACTATCACATTTTATTCTTCTAGAAGAAAGTAGAGCCTTCTGTGTCCTGTTCTGTGAGCCTGCTTAGTAAATGTGTTTTCTTACCATTTCCAGACAACATTCTAGGTTCAAGAAGGCTTTCTACTGGAAGCAGATAGGAGAACTGCTAAATTTGGATTCACAATGGATTTAGACAAGAGTTAGATGCTGGACCATCCTGCACTTTTAAAAATGTATCTGTTTTTGCTGTGTCCAGAGCTAGAGCTCTTAGATCGTTTCAGACAAAGCTTGGGAGCTTTTTAGTGGTTTTGATCTTTATACTGATGAGCTATACAGAACATTGCTTGTCATGATGGTTCAGCTAATAAAATCACATTTTGTAATCACACCAAAATCATGGTGGACTGCGTGGCCATGTATACAGTTTTCTGTCGGCTTTTTGGGATCAGTCAGTTTTACTTTACATCTTGCATGCAACACTTGAAGATTTGCAAGGAATTAGTCTAACAGTTACTTTAGTCTCCTGAGTTCAAATGTTTTGAGGGAAATGTACCCAGTTTTAAACTAGTATTCATCTCTCTTCAAAACAGCACTCTGAGGAACTGTTGGTTCAGTGTATTGGTCTTTTTTTTAGAGAAACAAGCAAAAAAAGCCAAAACTCCAAACTAAGGACTAAGTCAGCCACATCGAGTGTGAGGGGAGCAGATGGTTGAGTCTGTCTGCCTTAAGATGAGTACTAGCTTAGGCTACTTCCCTTGCCACTAGGCAGATACTCCCCAGTATGTCCTGTACATGGCTTTGAATAATCACCCTTGCTTAGCATCCTTGACTAGCTGATGCTGACATGTGAAACCTTTTCTCTTTATTAGCTCTTTTATGTGTTGGTGGGGCAGTTTGCTGTAGGAATGGACTAAAAAAAAACTTCAGAAAGCCACAGCATCATCTCTTTCCTGCTCTTAACCTGTAGAACTGATGGACGATGAGCAGACTACCATAGTGCTTGTCAGTTACGCACAAAAGACCTTGTTTGTGTGACTTGCTGATTGTGAAAGTAAATGCAGACTGTTCTCTGGAAGCCTCCATGGCAGATTTGGACTGAAATAGCAGTTTGTTTCAGTATATATAAACTATATTGTTTTGGGTTTTGTTTGGCAATAATAAGGGTTTGGTTTGGTTTTTTTTTCAGTTTCTGAATGTTTCCCTCTCTACAAAACACTTTATGTTTACAAAAAATACCGTTGTGCAGGCATCAGTGCAGGTGTCAATACATAGAGGGCAGCAGTGCCCCGAAACCTGCTAACAGTTGCCTTGAAATTTATCCTAATGTAGGTGTGGAAAGCCTGTAACAGCACTGCAGAAATACTTTCCGTGACCCATAAAGACTATACCACCTGCTTTACTGCTGCCAGGTTACTGTGTAACTGAGCACCTCTTACAGGCTCTGTAGCTAATCCTCTGCTCTGTAATAATGCCTGGCTGTGTAATTGCATCTGTTTCATTCATCACTGCTAAAATTTGTGAGTTTGAGGGTTCTGTGGGGCTCAGCTGGCTGAGAATGCCATGTGAGATGCTGAAGGGGCAGCTGAGGTCAACTGGAGCTCTGCTGTCCCTGGGACCTTTCTAGGAATGGCCAGAGACTGTTCACAATCAAGGATTGCCTTCCCCGTCCTGCCAGAGCTGGGGTTTGGCAGTCTTCAGAGTACAATGCAGTGAAGTGCTGCTCAGCTGGGCTTCTGGATGAGTATTTTATTCACTGTGTGGGGTAGAGCTGTTGGCAGAAGGGCATTACCTCTAAATTATAGCAAAGGGATTTGCCAGTTTTTAAGGTGGAAGGTGATACGGGTGTCAGGCTGTAGATAATGTCAGCATGTTAATTAAGTTCAGTATCTGCAGCCCTAGGCACTTCTGTTCCCAAATGTCAGTGGGATGCTCATTCTGTAAATTGGTGTTCTATCTGATGCTCCCCTTTGCTGTAACATTTTAGAGTTCCTCACAAATATGAATCACTTCTTTCCCCTTCCTCCTCCCATCATAACCTTCTTAAGAGGGACATAACTTGTCTTCAGTTACCCAAAGTTAAGTACTATTGGGTCCCGATGTCCTGAATACAATCTTAAGACTGTCTCACTTGTATAATTTTGTTTATTGATGGCATTTCTGTCACTATTTCAATATGAAAGCTTGTAATAGCTGATGCTTGATTTAATGACTTAAGTTCTTTTGACACTTACAGCATGATGGTCAGAAAAAATATGACTTCTGGAAGGACATGGTTGCTGCTATCCAACATAATTATAAAATATCTGCTTTTAAAGGTAAGTGAGTTCACTGAAGGCTCACTGTAACAGCTGAAATTTTTATGTGTGCTTGCCAGAGCAAATATGTTTGCAAATATGCTGTAGGCTACTCAACACAACTTTTACTTTTCAAGTTTATAAACAGTCATATAGTAGACACATGTTTTTCCTGGAATAAAACATCTTTATCATTACTTTTTCTGTTTCACATGACTGTTTTGATATCTGTATAACATTTCTGATGTGCTGTATAATTTCATTTAGAAGAAAAATGATTTCTTACTATGACTTCTATGGTAATGTGAACATCCTTGAACTGTGTTTTGAATCTATTGCTTATGATCTTGCAATCATATATAGAATCAGAAATGCATTGGGGAAATTCAAGTACCAACTAATACTTGATTATTTTTCTTAATGCTCTAGTTTTGATTAGAATTCCTCATGTATATTGACACAATAGAGAGGAGACTTTGAACTTCCTAGCAAGGGGACATTTTTTTTTAATGACATTGTTTCTCCACCCAAAGCCAACCTTATAATGCTGTAATATAAATTAGAATTGGAAAACATCTTGAATACTCTTCAGCAAGAAATTATTTTCCTTCACAGACTTAACTTCAAAGTTACTATTAGGCATATAAAATAATGAGTTGATAATAAAGGCTAACCATTGCATGTGCACACAGTTAATTAAAATTGTTTTTAGTGATATTTCTTGTAAAACATTTATATGCAGCTCAGTTCTGAATTCTGAACTATTGTTAGCATTACCTTGATTCGTGTAGCATTCATTAGACACAGGTGTAGTTTGAACTTTTTGTTCACCTGAGCTGTCCTAATTCCTGTGTTCCTTTCACATGTAATTGACAAAATAGTTTCAGAGAGATTCCAAACAAAAATAGAAGTTGATACCAAGATGCAAATGGTAAAAGATAACAGAACATTCCCAAAGTGCTTTGTTTGTTGTTTTTATTGTGTTTCCATTGGAGCTTAGAGGGTGATTGGTAGTTACGGATTCCCTCAGGAACTCATTTGTACACAAAATAAAAGAATCCTTTCTTTTCTGCTGATATGAAATCAACCCTAATCAACTGTAGCTATTTTTTTAAATTTTTGTTCATTCTTTTTTCAAACAATAAGGGCTCTTTTTTTTTTTTCCTTAAGTGTGTATCATGCACCAAAAAGAATAATTTTTTTAAGTGTTCTTTGAAAATTAATGAGATCCAAAAAAAAGTTTGGACTAACTTTGAAGTCATACAGATAATTGCTCAGTTACATTAATATGTGTCTGCTTATGTGTATGTGTGAACATTTATGTTTATATCTATCTACCCGGTACCTATTTCTATATGTAAATCTGGAATCTGCAAACAAAATTTGTGATATGACTTAATCCGTTCTAGCTTCTGTCAGAGGCACATGCATCAGAGTATTAAAAATACAGGAAAATGTAGTAACTGATAGGAACAAGTTTTACTGGATAAAACTCTGTAGTATCAGAAGTGAAACAATACAGATTATATGCTCTACTTAAATATTGCAATACAAGAAAGTTATATACTGTGTCCTGCATCACTTTGAAAGGCTTCATAGTGTTTTTGTTTTCCATTTAATAACATGGTCCAGTAGCTGAAGCACTCAACAGGGAGTCAGAAGAACCAGAGATAATTTCTTCCTGTATCACTTACCAGTGATATTGCCATGGAGCATCTCTTTTTCCTTCAGGCCCCTCTGTGAAGTAAGAATAATGGTTCTAATCTTCTGTCACTTCTGAGAAAGAGATTTTATTTTTCTCATTTTCACATCTAACATAACTTCCTGAGGAAACTCCTAAACTTGTCTCCCAAAATCTACATACCAGGAAGCCCCGGTGTCTTTCATAGCCTAGAGTCTGGCCTGAAAGCCACAGGCTTTTGACATAACTCAATGTCTTGTACAGGGTTTAACCCTTCAGAGAAACACAGTGTTCAGTAACAGTTAGTAAAGGTAAAATTTCAAAAGCAAACCTATTACGTGGTCAGTTGAGGGGACGCAAAGTTCCCAACTCGAGACGCTGTCTTAGCGGTGCCATTGTCAGTGGTGGAGCAGAACGACTGACCGCTTTATTTTTTGAAATCTGCTGAGTGTTTGTAGTTCACTTTGATTTGTTGTCAGTATGCCCTTGTGTCTTTATGTCCCTTCTCTTTTTCACATGATTTTTTTGATCATAATCAGGTGTCTGATGGATTTTGCTTTTCATTGTCTTAGCTATGGTAATTGCCTTAGATAATTGCCCTATGATATTTTTCTTGGATGGCTCTTTCAGATAGGCATGATTGTGCTGACTCAGCTTGATGAAGGGTATTAACCCACTCTTCTACTTGCAAAGAAGTGAAGAACTGAGGCTTGAAAAAGGAAAGTAAGGGAGTTCCCTAATAGTCAGACATTCAGTTATGAAAAACAACTTAAAAATGAATCTGTAAAACAGCACTATCAGAAAAGCATAGTGTTAAGATAGCAGTGGACACAGGTATTTGAAATGTGTCATTTCTTACCTACTAATACCTGCAAGAGTACGCTTTGCAACTGATACCAAAGCTGAACATTACATTATATCAGACTTCATTTTCTTCTCAATGTTTTATTCCTGTTACTGGAATATTTTGCCACTGTATGGTGATTAACATTATCTTGATTGTGTTGGATTTAGAGGATGTTCTATAAATATTAGTGACAAGCAGTTTTAAAGGAAACACCATGGAGCAATGTATTTTACACTATTAAGATATGTGGATGTATTATGGAAAAAAGGGTGCTTTTCAGAGGACTAATAAGACTTTGAAGTACTGAATAATTATTTCCTTGTGAAAAAAATTCAGAGTAGATGAGATTTTTTTTGGACAGAAAATTCATTAGCTTTTTTAGGGAAATGTTGCCAAATATAACTTCTTAAAGCAGAATTTTGTAACATTTCTTAACTTAAAGGCTACTTTCTCTCTCCTGAAGACTTGTCTTCCCCTGCAATTTTCTTGACACTTCTGAAAACTGTAGCATCTGTGGCTATATAGTTTAAATTGTGTATTTGTAATACTTTCAATCAGTTTATAAGATTATATTTCATTTCGGAAGTAAAAAAATCATGGCTGATATGTAAGACTTCATAAATTGCCCATAACAAGGCTTGATGGGATGCACATGTTTTTGATCACAAGTTTATGGTCTTGGCAGAAGATAGTGAATCTAGATGTCTGTGATATGTGTGTTTTATCTTTTATATGCAACTTCACATATAATAAACAAAAAGCAAAGATGCTTTTCTGGCCAAAATAAAACCATTTTCAAAAATAGTGCAAAATACTAGTAGTTCCTAATGTTGTTGTTGCAGTAATGAGATATCTTTATTTGTCTTAATTGTTAAAACTGCAACAAAGAAGCAAGTAAAAAATAAATTTGTTATATTCCCTTGCTGTGTTTTCGAGCTAAATACAGAAGGGATTGTTTGGTTGCTTCATGTTTTTGATCATGTAAGGTTTCAGGAATTTCAGTACTTCTTTGGAAGTGATTTTGTACTATTACAGGCTCTTAAGGTTTCCTTTGAATCTCATGTTGGATTTGCTTTCCTTTAATATCCAAGATCCAGAAGAAATGGGGTTTTTGGAAGGGCTTTATCCTTAGATAAGATTGCTGATCTTCATGTGGAGAAAATATTAAAAAACAAAAAATCTTACAGACTTTCTCAAAGTCTCCTCTAAACTGAAAATCCAAAGCTAAAATGAAAGTATAAGTTGTGCTTATGCCACAATTTACTGTATTATCTCTTGCTTTTCAGTTTTAAGAGTTGCTTTCCTAGTGACTTAATATCTGAGCAATTATGAAAAGACTAAAAAAATGGGCATGAGGTACAAAGCTGTAGACTTATTTGATGTCCTGCATGTTCGGGAAACAAAGACACAAAGGAAAAAATCTGATTTAAAGTGGATGGATGGATGGACGGATGGGATGGACAGATGAGATGGATGGATGGATGGATGGATGGATGGATGGATGGATGGATGGATGGATGGATGGATGGATGGATGGATGGGATGGATGGGATGGATGGGATGGATGGACGGATGGGATGGATGGACGGATGGGATGGATGGATGATAAGGGTTAATGAGCTATGCTTTTAAGAATGCTACCTGGGCCTAGTTTCTTCCAAGTTAATTGGAATCACAGGGCAGTAATGTACTGAGCACCAAGCACCTCCAACCATTTCAAGCCTGTGCTTTATCATACATTTCATGTGTAAAGTAATTAACCAGAAGCCTCACAACTACTAAGTCATATTTTCCAGCTCCCATATCCAGTCCCTCTATTTGTTTCTGAAACAAAAGTTCCAGGCTGGTTGAGTGGATGGGCAGCAGCACATGCTATATTTAAATACTGGAAAATGCTGTTGAACTAATGTGAGCAACTGCACAGGCGAACAGTTTTAGTGCAAAGAAGAGATTATTCTTCAAAGATCTCTAATTAATATTTGTCCTAAAACATTAATCTAGAGAAGTGGGAATAGACAATTCAGACCCAAGTGTCTGGAGTTTTATTTTAGCTTGAAAGAAAAGTATTACGTGGTTACTATTTACAAATTCTGGTACTGCTCTTTGTGTTATTTCCATACAAACATTTGGTTGTAGTTTTTATCATAGTAGCACCAATTTGCTTGCCTATGTCTACTGGGTTGCTAAAATAAATAAATCTCATGTTACGCTCTCTATGTAAGCATTTGTCATTTTACTGAATTATAGCCTAAACCACAGTCTTCTTTATCCAGCAGCTCTTAAAAAGAGAAAGAAAAAAAACAATTCTTCAAGTTGCTTTCTTCACAGTTTCCAAAACATTATGTAGTTTTGCTAATGATGGATCATCCATCAAGGAAAAGGTATCCTAGTGTATTTTATTAATCCTAGTGTATTACCAAGAATTTAGGACATTGCTGATTTCAAATGTACACAACATAACAAACTGCAAGTTCTGCTTTAAAGAGGAAAAGGTAATATCACAAAAAATGTAAACGTAGGCCTGCATACTTTCAGTGCAAGCGATTAAAAGTGCTTGTTTAAAGAAAAACCAAAGCTAACTATAATGGTTTTAAGGGTTCATAAGGTTTTGATGTATATGATACTTTTAAAGCACATGATTATCAGCTGTCATTGTAAGAAACGTGTGATCAAACTATTATGGTGTCATAATTCACAAGCTAACTTTCCATCGTAGCGTAACAAATGAGTTATTTAAAAAATGACTAATGTTTGTGAACTGTTTGATTGCAGATATGGTAAATATGGTTATGTTTACTAATTACTGCCATCATCTGATAAATTTACCAAATAAGTAAAATATATTTCTCACACTATTGTGTTTTAAAGGAATAAACTGCTCAGGAAAAATCCAGGCAAGGATTATCTCCAGTTTAGGGGCAGTAAAGCTGTTCTGTTTTTCTAAGAGTCTGCATGCTTGTGAAGATATGTTTTTAAGGTTTGAATTTGGTCAATGTTGTTTTATAGTACTCTGCATATTGTGGTTTTACAGAATGTTAGGAGATTTAAAAATATTGAACTATTTTGTTATATCAATGTGCATTAAAGAAAGCCAAGTGGATTTCAAGGCTTCAAATCTGGTTGCCTTTTCATATTGTGACACTTTAGATCTTCAGTAACATGTAATAATTTGTAAATCTACCTTTGTCCAAAGTAGTTATTAATTACTAAGAACAGTAGAACTAACTGAAAACTGTGATGTTGATATGTACTGTATTAGAGTTCTCATTCTCATCTCCTGTTTGGTAGCTTAAGATTAAGCTGGATGTGGAATGTTCCTGAACTGTATTGTCCAACTGTTGAGGTGACTGTGGTATATTTGAAACCATTTATTTTGAATAAAATACCTTCAGTTAATTCAAGTGCAGTGAGTATTATCTAGCATCCTTTATTGTCTTATGAAAAGTGGTTGTTAGAGATTCTGATTTTCCTTTCAAAAGAAAAAAAGTTAAAAAGGAGAGAGACTGAATTATATTAATCCATAAAATTTTATTGTTGCATTCAGTCAGACAATTAATCATCATTCGAAACAAACTTTTAATGACAATTCTCTAAAAACATACAATATTATTCTACCAGCTTTGAACCACTCTCTTCTACCTTATCACTCCCTCCTCCATTCCTGTTGCAACATTGAAGTTGCATGACCTGCTAATGACAAATCAGATCAGTACAGGGTTAAAATGGTGTGAAGGAGAGTGCGTCAGGACAAGGAAAGGGGGATATTAGATGTGAGCAAACAGGAAACCTGAGAAAGAAGAATGAACATAGTCAGAGGAGTAGAGACCATTAGATTCTGAATTGGGCAGTTGGAGCCATACTTGGTCATTCTCCATGAGATCAATGACAGCACTGCCAGAAGCCTGGTCAAGGTATCCTTTCTTGTACTCATCATAGGTGTACATGAGTGGGGAACCATTTTTGTAGAGTGCAACCCAAACATTTGTTCCTTTTGCATGTACATGGTAGGAGAAATAGTACAGTCCGGGGGTCCTGCAAGTGAAGATTCCTGTTCTGGGGTCATAATGTTGCTGCCTATTGTACAAGATTTTGTCAAATTTGATGGGGACTGTGGCTGCAGGGTAAGCTTTTGAGAGGATGACACTGAAAGCAGACACTGGCATCCCTGTCAGAGCTTGGTTTACTCCTCCTTTTATGAAGGAGATCCCTGACAGGTCCCGAGACTCTCCCGCTTTAACATAGCCTTCGGGCATTACAGCTTGGCCAGGGGGACCAGGAGGACCTGGGGGGCCGGGCATGCCGGGCTCACCATTGCTGCCTTTAGGCCCGGGGGGCCCAGGTGGTCCCATGGGTCCACTCAAGCCTTTGGTGGAAATGCCTGCGGGGCCCGGCAGTCCTGGTGCTCCTGGCTCACCCTTTGCACCGGGGGCTCCTGGCAGGCCAGGGGGGCCAATGGGGCCTCTGATCCCAGGTATTCCTGAAGGCCCTCTGGGGCCTGGCTCACCATTGGTCCCTGGCACGCCCTTGGCTCCCTGGGGACCCATTGGACCAGGCAGCCCAGGTAGCCCAGCAGGGCCGACGTCACCTTTTGCACCTGGGAGACCTGGGTGTCCCTTAGGACCGGCAAGACCCTGCTCTCCTGGGTATCCTGGTTTTCCCTCTAATCCTGGTAAGCCTCGTTCCCCCTTGGCCCCTGGGAATCCCGGGAGGCCTGCAGGGCCCATGTCACCTTTGGGCCCAGGCAGGCCGTTCTCACCAGGCACACCTTTGAGTCCGTGAGGGCCCATGCTCCCTGGTGGCCCAACCGGCCCTGGTTCTCCTGGCACACCAGCTGGACCTTGGTCTCCTTTAGGGCCTGGAAGGCCAGGGGGACCTTCAGGCCCTCGGTGTCCCTTCATTCCCGGCAGTCCTGGCTTTCCGAAACCTGGGAGTCCCGGGGATCCAGGCAACCCTGCAGGTCCGGGATGTCCCTTGGCTCCAGGGATGCCTGCTGCTCCTGGTGGTCCCATTGGCCCAGGCTTGCCAATGCCAACTTCTCCAGGTTCTCCTGGGAGACCCTGGGGACCTGGGAGACCAGCTGGTCCTGGGGCACCTCGAAAACCTCGGTCACCTTTCAGACCTGGCTGACCTGGGAGACCACTTTCACCAGGCTTCCCTATCCCAGCAGGACCAGGGGGGCCCCGGGGTCCCTGTGGACCTGGAAGACCCCTGCCACCTGGGCGGCCTGGAATGCCAAATCCATTTTCTCCCTTTTGTCCATTTATACCAGGAATGCCAGGCTCTCCTTTCTCACCAGGAGGTCCCCTTGGCCCCTGAGCTCCTGGAGGGCCTTGTGGTCCTGGCTTGCCAGGGACAGTCAATCCTGCAGGGCCGGGAGTGCCGGGGGGCCCTTGTGGCCCTCGTGCTCCTGGGAGTCCAGCAGGTCCAGGTTCTCCTTTCTCACCGTTTAGTCCTCTTGCTCCTGGCTTTCCTGGTAGACCTGGCACTCCTGGCTTTCCGACCGCAGAGAATCCAGGTGGTCCTGGGGGACCAGGAGGGCCTTGGGGACCCGGACTTCCAAATCCTGGCTTTCCTGCTGGACCTGGTTGTCCCCTTGGTCCAGCGGGGCCTGGGGGACCAGGGGGTCCTTGTTCTCCCCTTACCTGCACACCTGTGAGAAAGAGGGAATCAGATCAACCAGGGCATCTACAACTTACTTGCAGGCAATGTAGCATGGTGGTGAAGTGCATGAAGGGTTAATTTAACCTTCAACCTTGTAGAGGTCAAGTTTCAGTTGCTGTCATGGTCACTGAGAACCTGACATTGTGAATAAAAGTGTTTCAGAGCCCTTACAAGCAGTAAGTGACAATTTGTTGGAAATGTGAGTAAAAAGGTCTGTAGAAATTTTTTTTTTTTTTTCTTCAATATATTCAGGGTCATCAGAGAGATTAAAAAACGCTGTGCAAATAGATGCAGACAATTAAGTGAGGATAAAAAACAAAACAGCCTGGTAACAGATTTAGCAGGTCATCAAATTTGAAGAATGAAATCACAGAAAGCTGTCTGTGCAGGTGTAGCAGCTTTTAAGAATTTTCTTCTTCCCAGCCCTCTACTTTCAAAAGTGAGCCATGGCACTGGTTCTTTTGTAAACATATGAATGTTATATTTTCAGATATTTGGTGAAAGACTTCTGCCTTTCATAAAAACGTCACGAAATGGCAGGTTACAACATGTCAATAGCAGGTTACAACTGATAATTCCTTCTACTGCTATCAGAATTCTGGCACTGTTACGGGTTTTTTTTAATGCTGCTTCATTTTCCCAGTTACCAAAACAGCAGGTGGAGCCACTTAGCCAAATGTCTCAAATAGAGGAAAAAACAAACAAGCTCACTGCTTTCTGTGTGCTTTGGAGGAGCCTGCTGCTTCATGTTGGATTTAGCATGTTGATTTGTTGGACATTACACACGAGATTAACATGGTATCGTGAGACTACTTCACTCATTTGCAGCAGCTGACAGCATTATAGAACAAAATAGCCTATCTGTGATGGATGTTAATTTAAGGAGTAATTTTAAAAATAAAAACTGAARGGTGYGAAAAGAGCCTGGATTCTGTTTTTTATACACAACATGTTCTATTGAATGCTTATTTAGAAAAGGTTGATAATTCATCAACAATTGCATCAGCTATAATTTTTCTTTTTAGCCTCTCACAAAAAGACCAGTGTATGTATTACATATATGTATATTCATGAAAGCTTATGCAATGGCTATTCAGCTGTCTCTTAGACAATAATAAACTGCATTTTCCAATCTGTGGCTGGTCTTGTTGAACCAAAAATGAGGTGAAGGAGGAAACTATTCTTCTACATATTGGTTTGCTTTTGGTTTTTTGGGTTTTTTTTTTAAATAATAGAGGTATGCTTATGAAATACATTTGATTTTGGTTTGTTATTCAATCTGCAATATTGCCTTCTTCCTGAACTGACAAGCAAATTGTTCTTATCTAGCAAATGCAGAGTGCATTTTCTTTTCTGATGCATAAAATCAGCACAAACACATATCAGCTTATTTTGTACATCTTCCTACCTCATCTGTCTCAAGGCTATGAAACAGAAGATAGCTGTTCAAGTCCTACATATAGAAAGCAAGCAAGGTCTGTGATCTATTGACAAACTTTTTTTTTCTGGTGGAAAATTACATCTTTATCTCAGAGTGCATCTCCTTATTGCTTTTACCATATTTTCAATGCAGATATATCAGTCCTAGGTTCACAGAGTGGTGGGTCCTGCCTTTTTTGCATAAGATGTAAAGACTTTGTCAGGACTCATGTTGTTGTATAGATTTTCTGTGAGCTATTTCAAAATTGTGCTTTTAGATTAAAATTGTAATTTTAATTGCGCTGTCTAMAAGCAATGGTTATTCCTCAGAGGAAAGGACTGCTGAATGCATTATTGAAATAGAATTTATACCAAGAACACTGAAGTATTGATAGGCTACTCTTTAACATGTCTCAGCGCGTAACTTGATGCAAAATTGGTTTGCATTCTCTAGTGCAGTCAAACATCATGTATGTATTGAATTAAATATGTAGTCTTTAACATAACCTGCAGTAATGGCTTATTTAAGCATTGCTGAATAGTCAGGCCCCATTCAATTACTGTTTTGAAACTGGACTTTTCAAATATTTCAAGCCAAAGAGCTGCTGGTTAAAAAATTATATTGTGGAGAGCTGTCAAGACCAAGATTTTTAAAACAATTTCACCAAACTAAGTGAAGCTTTAAGAGGCTTTGGTTGCCAGCAGAAATTGTGTGATCTTTTTTGTTATCCTGAGTCACCAGTTTGGGTTTAGAATGAGATTTCAGTTCCAGGCTGCTTTCTTACAAAGCTGCACAAAGCAAAAAGATAATTGATTGATGACTGTATCTGTAGAAGCCTTTGCTCGGTGATCAAATAGGAAAAGTAAGCTATGATGAAAAGCTTTCCATTGCTACTTGAGCTACTTGCATGTGGAAGAACTCACTAGACAAAAGCTGGATTGATTTGGTTCTGTAGTTTCTCCTGTTTTATTCTTCTGAGATCATCTCAGATTAGGAGTGATGATCTCTAAGTCTTCCCTCTTTAAATTCTTCTAAACTCTTTATAGAATATTTGTTTCCCAGGCTCAAGAATAACAGTCCTCCATTTTTATGTGTTCACTAAAATGAAAATTTGTCCAGTATTTTTGAGTGACTGGACTCACATGTCTGTAAAACTCTAGGTTGGTTCCTGCTTTTGAGGTCTAGTGTATAGTCTTCTGTTGTCTTTCCTACATAGAGAGCATTTTATACTTCTCAGGTTTTATATAATCATTTTCATTCTTATTATGTTCTGTGTTAGTATACAAAGTGAAAACTTGGTTCAGGACAATTCATTTCCCCCTTTCACACCATTGTCTGTCTGCTCTGATTCTTGCTTACTTTGTTGCTGGTTTCCCACTTCCAAAATATTTTCTATAGAGGGGGAAAGAAAAACCACTGTGAGGAGAAGTAAGTGAAGTATGGTAGAGGATAGCCAAGTAAATATTATACTTCACTTAAAAATAGTATAAATATGTAAATTATTCTGAATAAAGTAATGGAAAAACACTATGAAAATCTAATGAAAAAGGGGTGAGAAAATGCAGTATTTAACTCAGTGAGAATTCTAGTTAGTAAGTCCTGAGAGTAGCTGTTTATGTACATGTACCTAAATTTGATCTGGGAGTGCTATTAGGATTCCAGGAAGTCCTCATGCTGAAGGCAATGGATGAAACTGTGACAGTGTGTTAGTACAGCCCAGAAGAACTTTTTGGGCTAAGGTTTCCAGCTCTGCTGCTTTCGTTCGGTTCTTTCTGCAGAGAGTCTTGGAGCATGTGGATTGGAGTGGTTGGTATGGGGCCAGTGCTAACTCCAGTTGGTATGAGACCAGAGTGTCTTTGGGCTGTTCGTGATCAGACAGTCCATAGGATCAGTCTGTAGAGCTAATCTGAAACAAAACCTCCTAAATGAAGGTAATGTGGATGCAATGCCCTGAGCAGCAATTCTGCTCTCCAGATTCGCCCATGTCCTTTTTCTGGTGAAGAGAACCTTATTTGCTACTGCTATTTTCTGAGTCCCTCATTCAGTTTCCTTGTTTCTGCCCAAGTGTGATTACTACAACTGAAAGTGGATGGGATACAGCAAAAAAGAAAGCTATTTTAAATAGCTTGATGATGTCTGAAAGAAAACAATGCTATTCTAAGGGGGAGAGGGCAGGTGTTTACAAGGAAGATTCAGTTCTCTTAATTTAAATTATGACAATTTTGAATGCAGATCAGAAGCTTCGATTTCAGTTTTTTGAAACAGACTTTGGACTAAGCATGAAAAAAATAAAACATAGCTCAAATAGTTTCAAACATTAGGTATAGCCACCCATTTGACTTACAAGGACAGAGGGGATAACCAGAAATAAGATGGTGCAATGTATAGCATTGCAGTTATGTATTGCCTATACAAGCTGCCATTAGACTGATAAATGCAATGAAGAGGGTTTTTTTTTTTTTTTTAACACTTAAAATAACAGATTACTATGTGATTTATCTATAATTAAAGCATAAGCTTAAATCACTCATGAAAAAAACTATGTAGAAATTTATGGCACATTTTACAACTATATGTCATCTTATTTTGCCTTTCTAGGCTTCAAACAKGTCTTCATTTGCCCATGTGTGTCATATATACATTTAAATTCATACCTAAGGTCTTTTCTGAGCACAGATAACATGACAAAATATGTAAAAGTTCTTCCTGAATATTGTAGGTGACAGTTCTGTTGCTTGTTGAATCAAGAAATGTGAGGATAATTAGCATATTGTACATAATTATGTGCACAATCATGTTGCATTRCTCCCAAAATTGAAGTGAAGATTTGGAGCTGTTACTGTGTTTCTGCTCTRTATGTCTTTGGTGATTATTGTGTAAAAAAATTGTCTGACAGGTATGTATGTTTGTCAGTAGGAGGCAACTCCAGAGCCACTGCAAATACTTTCTGCAGTGATAAAATTATTTTAATAAACCTAAACTCTTAGTGAAGGAATACTAGYAGTATAAATGAAGAGATTTTGTTCAGGTATTTGCCCTCTAGGAATAATTGTGTTAGTTTGTTATGAAAACATAGTAAACTTACCTTGACTCTTTACATTATATGGTAGAAAATGGGGCCCCTTGATGCTGGATTGTTTCTGATATCGCTCAGAAAAATATCCATCACCACCATGGACAAAGTTCAGACAAARCAGCAGCAGCAAAGATATTTGTAAATGCATGTTTCCAAACCTGTTCTGTGTTAGAAAAGGTAGAAAAAGTTTGTTGTAAAGAAAAACTGTGTAGTGCTGTTTCTTGTGCATGAATAAAAGAGTTTTCTTAAATTATTAGTATTAAAAGTAACATTATTTTTGCTTACTTCCTTCTGATTTCACTAGTTGTGAAGAATCTTCTAAGAAAAAGGGAATCATCATTGCTATCACTTTGAATGATAGGGTTCGTATATAGAATAGCTTAGAGGCAATAGTCTCACTCTTAAGAAAARAATAATTTTAGTTGGATGACAGCCTATTCAAGAAAGCAATATTCAGAAACAGTGATTACTTAAACTAGAGCTCCAAAGTAGGTTTAGGTGTTCCATATATCAAAACTGCTGAAATGAAGAAAAGTTTTCAGTGATAATACATACACACTTTCACCTCACTGCCTCTGTCTAATGYTATAGCAAATGAAGGATGAAGTCCTGGCTCCTTCATCATCARTGGCAAAAATCTCACCAAGGTTGAAACCAAGTTTTTACCTGTGGCCTTACAAATAGCCCCAGTGGCAGTGAGGTTGCTGGCCCTTAAATATCAACWCTATTCCCTACCCAGACAGAAAACAGGTATCCTGAAGAAGTTACCTTCAAAACCAAAGAGAATAAAATAAAATCGTGACATACCGAAATGTTGTGGAGCTCCAATGCAGAGTGGTAGMGGAGTAAATCCTCCTCTACTGAGGTGTTCTTCTGCCACTGGTGAGTGAGCAGAAGCTGATGATTTCTAGTGTCACCCTTGAGTATTTATCTGGTTYTCCCCTTAGTTGGGTGACTACTGAGCAATAAGCTCCTCCCCCAAAATCAGTARGCAGTAATTATCTCTGTGTGTATAAGTGTGTTTTTTAGGGGTGGGGGAGAGCTATTTTGGGCAGTCATCCTAGATTCTTCTAAGAGGTTTTTTTGTTAGTTTTTTTTTAAATTATTTTATTGGATTTCTTACCATTTATGAGATTGTATAGTTCATATCTTGGTTTTTTTTTTTTCTAAAATTTTATGGCCCCTCTGTTTTTAGAATTGATACATTGGTACTTTGGAAAATTGATACATAGGTAACATTGGAAAAAATCATGAACTAGTAAGTAAGGTTAGTAATTGCAAGTATTCATTTGAATTTCTCTGTAAATGTTTTCAGGAAAGACCTATACATTTTGAACTTTGGTGAGCTGTTACTTTCAGGAGTAACCCCACTGAAGTTTGTAGAGACCCTTTATGTGAGTAACTTGAGACTGCTTATGTGAATAATTGCTCACTGGGATACAAGAGGAGAATTTTAAATCAACTAAGATGCTAATAAGTGATTTGTGAGAGAACCTGGTTACTTTTAAGCAGTTATTATTTTCAGAGATTTTATCTTCATGTTTTATCTCTAGACTTCTGTTTTGATGTTGGAGGTACACTACCACACATATAATGCAAGTAATGTTTCTGTATAATGAAATCTTGAAATGTGAGTTCACTGTACAAAATGAGAACTTCATTGTGTCCAGTTGTAACAAATATACTGAAATCCACACTGCTGAATTTTGCAAGTATTATGCAGGGCAATGTTTGAGGGTTTTGTAAATGTAAACTAATGCCGTTTTTTACTGTTGGGGGATCAAACTTGGTTATGGTTTTAGCTGTTAAGAGATTTTGCAGGAGTTACAGAAATATGAATTAAAAATGTGTACTAGCATTGATTCTCATGCATGGTAGACACAGAAGGAGCACCTGTTACTGTTCCAGCCAAAAGACTGAGCTGGTGGCCCTGAACCCTGTGGCTGTCCTGTGGAATGACAGGTTAACGTGGGCTGAATTTTACCTGCTCTGTGTCTTTGTTTARTTCCACACTCTTCAGCTTTTTTGGCTTTTATGTATTATGGCAAATGTCCTAGAACACAAGTTACTGTACTGAAAGGGACCAATGGACCATCAAGTCTGTTCTGCTTCCAATTGTGCTAATACCTTTGCTTACTAGAGGGCTGGATTAATGTTTTAACTTAAACTGGTGCAATAATTTATTCAATGTATTGTTGAACAGTGCTTCTATTTTTCTTCCTAGCCATCCTCTAAACAACATTATGTTTTATTTYTGTAAATAACCCTTTCTGCTGCTGGGGTCTTCAGTCTAGAGCCKGCTTTCTCCATGAGGCTTGCATGCCTGACCTGGTCAGTGATTTTCAGAGAGGCTTTTCATATCTCAGATAGCATTTTTACTCCCCACATATGCATTCAGTTTCTTTTAGTCTTTCAGAGAAAGAAAATCTGTCCTCAGGTTTTTTGYGTAACTACTTAAGGTGCTTTATTTGAAAAATTAGTTTCTATAAACTCAAGGGAAAATTCAGTCATAACTTTTGACAGAGGTAACAAATACATGGGCATAAAGTTTATTTCCTCCTTGAAAAAACACAGCTCCAGCCCCTTTTTTGGTTCATATAAATCCAAAAATAGCTTTTGATTTTTTTAAATATACAGCCCTCAGTGGGAAGTGTGGTTGTTGCTAATTTGACAGTATTTGGTTAAGAACAGCAGGCGACAGTTTTATGCACACACAGTTTTGTGCTAATTTCTTGCCTAATTCATAAATACCCCCAAAGCAGGCACACTTATGTTACAAAAGCACCAATAATTTACACTGATATTTGCCCAGCAGTCTCGCTTCCTGCCTTGGCTCCCTCTGGGCAGGAAGGTGAATAATCTCTGTGTCTTTTCATAAATAGGGATGATTGTGGGTTGAAAAGGTATATACAGGCAAACCTGCTGTCCTTGTGATTAACCTGAGCCCCACCCTATTGTGCTATCTTATGCCACTTCTTTGGCTTGAGGTTTTGTTTTTTGTTGGTGTGGGGAATTGAGGTAGAGTTGGAGTTCATTGCCTTTGTATGTTTTCCCTGTTGCTGTGGTCATTTCATGTTGACAGAGCACTAACATGCATTTAGCTCTAAGAGTGCATATGAAAGGTGTGCTGCAGTATGTATTTGCCCATGCAAAAATACCTGAAASAGACATACTTGTGTATATATATTTACAGTAACAGCATATTGTAAACAGGAAAGGTTATTTGCAAAGCTGTTTCCAAAATACAAATCTTCACGTGCTTTTGTTGTATAGTTATGCATTTAGAACATTTGCTTACAAGTGAAGGTGTCTTCACTCCCTCCTCCCCACAAATGTAATAGTCAGTGGTAAAATTTGATCCATTCTGCTACCCCAGAACTTGCCTTCAGTAGTGTACCTTCCCATTTGAAGGTAATCATGTTGTGATGATGCAATAGTTTAAGTCCTAAGCTTAACTGCAATAAAAAAGACTCAGAATCTCTATAGACCACATGAATTAGCTRTTGAAATCAAAGCCTCCAGTGCCATTTGCAGCAGTCTGCAGTGTTTCATCATATTTGCTGACTTGGTGTTCAGATTGTTGTTAGATGTTGTTGGAAAGCACACACTTASGCATGCTTTCCAAAACCCCTTTTTGCTTCAGTCTCTTGCTCCCACAGAGTCAGTGAAAAGACATGTAACATGGAAGTGACACCATGATTTGGGAAATGGGAACTGACTTTCACCACAATYCTCCAAGTGACTCCAAGAGACTTGTGAGTTCACAATAAGCAACTGGTTACAAGGAAGAAGCATGGAACATCTTAATTAAACACAAATGGTAATAAAACAAGAAGCTGCTCCCTGTCATGCACCCCTCAAAAAAAAAAAAAGGAAGATGAAAAGCAAAACTCCAGAAAAGGTTCTGCTAGGTCCTTGAAGTAGCTGGGAACTGGCCAGTTACATTCTTGATGCTGAAGATTTTCAGTGTGGATATGGTTAAATTTATTGACTTGACTTTGAGTACGTGAATTCAATTTTTGCACCATCTAAATACAAACCATGTGCTTAGTTTCAAATAACAGAGTTCTCTGACAATAATATCTCACTGCTTTAACTTGAAATTTGTCTTATTTTTAATAATTGGCCTTTAGTCTRAATCCTGACCTTTTTCTTAAAATTACTGTTATGGATTATATGGTTTATAACTATTGTTTATGTTAAAAAATGGTATATGAGGAACCTGGTGTGTGCAGGGGTGTTTACTCCCTTTGTTTGGATARCTAATCTCAGTTGTAAAGAAAGAGTCAATAATGTGCTGGTGAGAGATATATTCCTTTAGTTTAGAAAGTAGACTGAAAAATGGGGAGTAATTTGTAAAAAAAAAAAAAAATAAAATAAAAAAAAGCCGCTTCTGTCTCAGGTCCAATTTTCTTAACTGCTTGAAGTAACCTGCCCTAGTCTGTGAGAAGTTTTCTTCTATTAAAATGCTTATATCCAAAACTTGGGGTAGCTACCATTTTKCAAGGGACTCTTAACAGCTTCTAGCACCATCTCTGGTGAATGAATTCTCCRGTCTCCAATTTTAAGTTTTCAAAGAAAGGTGTTTAAGAGTTTCCACAAGAAGTTTGAAAGCTTGCCATGAAATTAAAGGAGTAATTGGGTTTCYTAGTTTGTAGTATGCTTTATGGCACTTTGGAAACTCCTAAATCATGTCAGCTCCGTGGTTTAAAGCTGTCCTTTACCCCTTTCTGTCACACACTGGTGAAGAGTGTTTCCATGCTCCCGCGACAGCAGCCAGATGAGCCCTCAACATGAGTGCAGAGGAAAAGTGTTCCACTGTACCTGTTGGGCAAAACTAATGCAAGGGGCTTCAGCTTTTTATTGCTTGCAGTCAAATGGACCCAAAGGAATAGGAAATGGGAAAATTTGTTAACTCGATAGCTGTGGGAAATCTGGGTGGTTGTTTGTTTGTTTTGTTGTTTGGGTTTTTTGGTAATTATTTTAGCTTTCTATTTACATGGAGGGTACTTTCTGTTTCAACATTAGCCGCTTGGACTGCAGAGGTCTAGAAAACATCTTGGTGAAAGAAATATTTACCTTGCTAATTGAAAAATAAATAAGACTTATTTTAAGTTTCAGAATGCATGTCATCGTTTTTTTATTAAGAGGCTTTTTAAGAGGTAAGGTGAAGAGCTGTGCAGCCCTATCTGCATCCATATTTTGAGATATAATAAAGAATTCTCTTTAAACTAACAAACCAAAACAAACTCTGTTACTCCTACAGTCCTGTACTACTCTTTAGATCTATAAAAAGTCCTTATACTCTTTTAACACTTGTAATTGTGGTTGAGTAAATGTCCTTGCAAGTAGTAATGGAAAGATGGTCTGTATTTATTCTGGCGCTGCAAAACTGACTGCTGACCAGTTTGTTCTGTTCAGCTCAAGTAACTGTTGATCACAAGAGCTCTATTTAGTATAGCAGTATATTTAAATAGATGACACCCAATTAAATATTTATAATTGTATTCTGGCTGAGTGAACTTGCAGAGACACTAAATAACCATGCTCAAACCTCAAAAGAAGTTGTGTTCCACAAAGGTTATAGAGAAAGCTTTGACACTGACATGAATTTTTGATGAAACAATTCTCTGAGGACAGAAAGTATTATTGATTTTTGTTTTCTAATAGCRCTACATGATTTATCACCACATTCATTATGCTTATGTAAAGATTAGATAATCTTCACCCGTCTTAGAGAATTTCTGGTAATAGAGTAAAAGATACCAAACAGAAGTACTGGTGTTCGAAAAGATGTTTTGCGATACCTTGGGTATGGTGTTGGCCTGGACTTTTTCCTCCCTTGTTTTTGTTTCTCCCTTCCTTGCTCCCAAAAGTAAAAACAACAAATATTATTCAAATAGATATATTAATTTGAAATTTCTATCAGATGTGTGGGTTTAATTGAAAACTGGTCAGTTTCAAGATACAGAAAACACAAAGTTGGTTTTATATATTAAATATTCATTCTGTCCTCCACAAATGCTTTTCTGATTAAGTAGTGCAAATGTTTAAACATACAAAGTTTTTTATTTTTGCTAGTTCTSTTTAAAAGTGTAACATGCAGGTGATGTGGCATCTGACAGGACTTGCATGGAGAGCAAGAATAGAAGCGTATTCAGTTAACTTTGTTCATAATTAAGGAAAATAAAATTTCCAGGGGCCTCATCCGTGAATAGTCTAAGTAAATACAAAGATTTTGCTCTGGATTGTAATAAAGGAGTTCCACTAAACTGTTTCTGGAGCTACTTAAATATAACCAGGTTAAGAGATTTCCAGTTCATTCTAGCTGAAGGTGCATGTTTTCAGCCTTCTGATTATGTTGACTRCACTCCCCGTTACGCCAATACAATGGTTTGTGAAGCTTTACTTTAAGAGTGTGACTTAYTGAAATCAGACTTTCCTTGGGAGTAATGGAAGACAGAGGTTTTTTTCTCTAGGTCCATGTCATTTCAGAGTATGTTTTAAATCATTTCTAAGCACATTAAATTTATCATTTGTCTTCAAAAATTATTGCAAGTCTTCTTTCTATTTTAGTCAATACCTGATGTTCTTGTTTAAAAAGAGCATTCACMTAGAAATGTAAAAATGCTAAGTAGTCATATAGTGAGGATTATTTTTATTCTATTTTTTTTTAATTCATGCTCTATTTTTTCACTGCTTTTTATTAGATTATTTAATATCTTGATCTGCCTCTGTGCCTGCTGGACTCAAGGTTTCTGTCAGACTGCCCTAAACCACAGTGAATAAAGAAGAAATCATGTTAAAAAAAGAATGGGAACCACTTCTACTTTCCCAAAGGTGAAAAAGTTCATACAGCTTCCTTTGGTATCCCATAATTAGGGGACTCTTCCAAATAGTTGGTAAAAAATAGGTGTAACTGAGCTGCTTTTTCAAGTGTACCCACTGGAGCATGTAGTCAGCCTGCTGAATAGTCTCATTCATTGACTATACTACCTGCTGTGGTTTGGACAATTGGCACAGAGTTGTTTTTAAACTTCCATACTTAAAAACAGGTGCCAAAGGGGGAAATCCAGACTTTTACAACCAGAACAAATAGAAGTTGTCTGAGTTCATTTTAAAAATAAGGGATTTGTTTGTTTCATTAAGTCTGGCATATTAAATATTGGTGTTTTGTTTTAGTTTATTCAAATTAAAACTTTGGAAAATTCTTTTGGTGGGTGCTTGTGCATATGATGGGTGCAATTTCTATGAACAGTAGCTGAGGAAGCTGAAGTTGTTTAGCCTGGAGAGAAGTGGCCCGGGGGGACATTATTTCACTCTTCAACTACCTGAAAAGATGTTAGAATGGGTTCCAGTGTCTTTTCCTAAGTAGAGTGATACAATGAGGAAGTGGCTCCAAGTTGCACCAGGAGAGGGTTAGATTGGATACTAGGACAAATGTCTTTACCAAAAGGGTTGTCAAGCATTGGAACATGTTGCTCAGGGAAGGGATGGAGTCACCRTTCCTGGAGGTGTTTAAAAGATGTGTAGACGTGATGCTTAGGGACATGGTTTAGTGGTGCAYGTGGTAGTGCTGAGTTAATCATTGGGCTCAATGATCTTAAAGTCTTTTGAAAGCTAAATGACTTTGYGAGTCTGTATAAATTTTTTATACTCTGTCACTTTTGCAAAATAAGCTTGAGTCCATGGAGCCTAAGTGTTCCTGATGATTATTAATAGGACTAGTTTTCATTTCAGTTAGCTGAAATTGAATTTTTACAAGCATTATATTGTCACAACAGAGAATCATAATTACTTGCTTTAATAAAATGCTARTGCAGTAGGTAAAATGCATCAGGGCTACAAAGTTTTATAGGTGACATTTGCCATATTACCTGACTCAAATCGCAGGTTTCAATGTCTCCTGCCTTTCACAGGATGAAAATCACATGAATATGAGGGATGATCTTTTTTTTATGTACTTTAACTAGTAGACTTTAACATTCAAAGCTTTGAGGACCAAACGACAATTATATAAAAGAGACTCATACGTGAAGCAGATAGATACAAGATCCCGAGACTACTGATACCAAAACATGAAGATACCAGGAAAGATAGGAAGTCCTAAACTCGTGACAGACAGCCTGATGAAACTTCATGCTTTTTCCAGTGATGGTGCTTGCTTCCCTTGCTGTTACTATACTAAATGGTGAAAAAACAAAATTAAAAATGGAACTCCTGCTGGAGGTGATATTAAGTGACTTCTGCTCCCATTGATGGTTATCTCCACAGATCACTGATACTCCACTAGTGTAATTCTGCTGCATACAAAAGTGAGATAGGAAATGGGATAAAGAGGAAAAGACTCATTTATCCRTGWCATATAATCCAAATWGTRAARTKGACTCTGAATTRTAAAATTATCTCATGCAGCATCTCKCTTAAGTAATTCTTGTAGARCCTTTGGKTTTGTCCTCYARCAAGCTATAGAYTCCAGTTTGGGAGYTYGTAYGTYTATTTGCAGTGGAAAAARGATWCATATGATGATTAAGGGAAGGCTTTTTAACATTTGAAAATAAGGGTTGCTGTAAAGTAGTTTTAACAAAAAAAAAAAGTGAAGTCTGGGAAGCTATGGCTAAAATGAGTGCTGTTACTTGATGCAGTATCTATGCTAGTTTCATCATACCATTTAACATTAAATCTGATAGAGCCAATGTCACAACAGCCAATTTCATGGCTTATCCAATTAGTATCTGGTTATCCATTTCTGCACTAGAAACAAGGCAAGGTTCTATCTTTATATTTGCAATCTCATTCTGCATGCTAGCTTTTTCTTTTTGTTTAAAGGTACTTCACATTTTTTTCCAACAGACTTCAGTATTGTATTTAGATGTAGTAGATTCAAAAAGAAGCCTTATATACAGAAGATCCATCTGCAGATTCAGTAGAAGTTACAAGAGAGATTTAGAAATAGTTTCATTTACCAGCTTGAAGTATTTTTATATAAACCTGAGCACCTTTAAATATTCTCCTTTTTTYAGGACATAAACAACACTATTTGCATGTTGAAATATTTGRTCACCAAGAATKCATATTAGGTCATTCAGAGAGAGCTTATTGTTTCAGAAAATAGACCTCCTGTGTCTATAGACCTGTGGTGGGATGTATTTGCTTACCTACATATTATTAAGTAAAATTAAARTACTATAATATTTTCCTTCTGTTTCCTTTTTATACCTGTCTAAATCCAGATCTTTCTGGTATGTCCTGTGTACATAAATTGTATTGGATTTTAGAGTTGGATTCCACCTTTGGCTGTGCTGRTGACCGCAGGATGTTTACGTGAACTATGCAGACTTTTCCCTCTGAGGCCGTCCTGCAGTTCTGTATCCCTGAGACACTCAAGTYGTTTAAAACAAGGTTTTTTGTTTATTTGTGCACCTGCATATTTGCAGGTACTTTMAGGGAGAATATATTTAGGCTAGTCATATAGGGAGTGCCAACACTGCGAAAACAGAGCTGGCAGGAGCATTAACAGAATTTATCTGGTGTGTGAAGTAATCTCTGGTCCACCTTACAAAGGATTTAATAATGGTATAGGATAATTTTGCTACCTTCACCAGTTTCTAGAGATTATAAATGCCAAAAAAAAATAAGACAAACTTTTACATTGACAAAGCAAGATSTGTTTTACAAACTTTATTGGGATAGTGGACACAGTTTTGTCATGTCCTTTCTAAAATTGCTTTAGCTTATTTAAACATCTGCTGGATCATCTTTTAGAATCAGGGAAAGACCTCACTGTAAACAATTGTATTCTCTAAGAAAACAATCTGAAGTTTCTAGGGAATTTGATTACAAGCTGTTGCAGTGATACACATGATGAATCTCCCAGTTAGGGCTAAATGGTCTCAGGGAAGCACAGGATCTTGATCTTTTGACAAAGAAGTCAAAAACAGTCATAGAGGGAAAGGACTTGTTTCTATTGTGACTTGGCAAATTCAAGAGTAGAGAGCAAGTTAAAATTCCAGTATTTTTAAACCATTTTTCTACAGAATGGTAGTGCAGGATGCACTACCATSCAGMKGTTCTGATGGAAAACTGCCTCATGRTGCTTGTTCAAAGTCCTGGGAGAAGCCTCTCTCCCAAGTTGTTAAAATGCTCCTTGGTATCCTTCATTCCTAAGTTAACTGAAGGACTAGTATGACATCTCAAGTGCAGGTGGGTTTTTTKTCTAGTAGTTGGGAGAAATTAGTTTAAATACTTACATGCATACAACTGTGAAAAAGCATTGATTAACAAGACTACATTTTGTGTTTTGAGTTATTTTATGGCCTACATCTAAAATGCCTACTTGAAATAAAACATGCTTTTTACAAGTTATTCTAATGTCAGGAAAGGACGTTAAGCTGTCCAAGTCTCAACAAACACCTTATAATCAAGGACTGATGGCATCTAATTACATTTAAGGTGACTGCACCATGGCCTGTGAAGTAAAATATTCCATTTTGGGCAGTGGGATCTGCACTGGTTCATGCAAATGTGGATCAGGCCTCTGATGTTTTTTTCAAGGAGATAAATGCCCTAAGACTGTATTTAACAGAAAATAATTTATAAATTAATTAAAATAATTTATAAACACAGTCTAACAGTCCAGTTCTGAGTTTCTGCCRTCAAGCTTATGGCCCATCAAAACTTAACCAGCTCTTTGTACCCCTACAGCAGAATATTCCTCCTTGACTTCTGCATTTATGCCACATGTCTGGAAGGCACATAGGAAGCATCTCAAGTTTCTGTTCTTGTGCTTGGAGGATAAAGCAGATTTGGTTATATTCTACCACTGCCTCTTCCCAAAAGAAACACAGTCTGTTTCTTTTGGAGAGTGGTCCATTAAGCAGCGAAGCAGGTGTGAGATCTTGAGGCTGAAGGTGTATACAAGCTATTTTGGGTATTTATCTGCCAAACTCTAATAAGTCTTTATGGTGCAAATGCAGTCCAAAATTTGTATGAATTGTATACAATTTCATGGTAGTGGCAGATTGGATATTTTGCACATTGTACCACTATGTCACAAATTCCAAACCTRTGGAAAGAATTAATGCCTTGAAGATGCTTTGCAAGATGTATGTACAGGACTAGGGTAAAGACTTTTTTCCTGATATTTTTATTAAAGTATGAACAGACAGTTTTAACAAATATTTCTGAAAAAGCAAATTCATGAGGTATTAGAAATTGCATTGGACTGGTGAGAATTTGGCAGTTTTATCTGAAAACCTAACCATGATGAAACCTCACAGTTCACACTAAAGATGAAATACATCTTTCCTGGTTTAACATCAGGTAATTATTTTAATGTTTAAGCTCTTTTATGCTTTTAAAATTCAGAGCATCTGTTTTTTTTTTGCTTTAAGGAAAACTAGTTTCACAGTCTTTGCTTTTTATTATCAAAGACATATTTCATATTGTTATTAAAAGCTGTTTTATCTACAAAAACTGGTGTTGAAAGTGACGTGTATTAACACTCAATAACTATGAATTAACATGAAATCTTCCCAAGGAAAAAAAAAAGCCAAGAATGCAAATGTTTCGTATGTGTCCTTTATAATATTGTAATTTAAAGCATGATCACTTGTTATCTTGGTTCTCTCTCTCCTTACTGGTAGCTGTATCCCTCTGGGATCCTCTTGCCAAACAGATTCTAGAAGCAAGAAACCAGTGCTTTGGAAAAGTTGAAACTCACAACTAAACTAGCTTCAGACTTGCCATCTCTTCCCAAAGGAATTTCTTCCCTTCTTCATTCCAGACATTTATTAAGTTTTCATTTGGAGAACCTTTTAAAGATGAGTATTGCAATGTCCCTGGCTCCTTTTGAAGAACAGTGGTTTGGGGTTTTTGAAGAATAAAAAAACAATGGCAAAGTTGATAAAAACTTTCTTTAAGTTGTTTTTTTAAAAATCTGTTTTCCCAAAGTCTGTCATTTGTTTTTCTTAGTCTAGAACAGAATGTTTTCTCTGAATTCCAGTTATTATCATTTTAAATTACATAAAGCTTAGAAAACCTTTCTGTATTCTCTGTGGTTTGGAGCTGATAGGTCAATTTTGTATCCTTCTGTGTAGATCCATATCAGAATAATCTATAGACGACTATAAATATTTTTAGGAATATCAATATATATTTTGGGATGCTTCTCTTGGGGTGTTTTCTGAAACAGGTTGGCGATTACAACATGCACATACAGAGAGAGGATTAGATTTTTAAAACACTACATATGTGTGTGTAGATGATTATTTATATGGCTCTTTTAGGTTCCCCCCCGCCCCCCCTGCTAGATTGTTGTGATTACACAGACCTCCAGCTTTTCTTACTGTCCCCGTGACAGGTAGTGTCCTCATATATGCCAAAGGCATAAAAGGCATGTATATATATATTTAGATATGTGTGTTTGCTGCTGTTTAAATGGCAGTAGCTAAAATGGTAAATACAAATACAGACGATCATATATCAGTGTRCTCAATTACTACTGTCATCTTTTAGTTTACTCAGACATAGCCCACAGGTCCAGTGCTGTCCAAAGAGGTTCTGCCTGGCTTCCTGCATACTGTGCATTGTAAATTTTTAGTGCTGATGTGCAGTAAACGTGACTTTCAGAAAGTTGTCTTTTCTAAGAAAGCTAAAGTGAGGATCCTCTCTTAGAGGCCTTGGCATTATTGCATGCTACAGTCTGATTTGTCAGACAAGATCTCTAATTCAAAAATTCAGGGATATGTTTTGTCTCCCCTTMCAGTCATGAAGGAACAGGTGTCAAAGGCTACAGTATAGCACAGTGGGTGTCACTGTAAGGGCAGGAGACTTGGCTGCTCAGCAACAAATTGTAAAAGCAGGGGATAAATGAAAAAGAGAATCTACTCTAGTTTGGTCAAGTTTTGAGAAGATAAAAAAAGACAATTTTTAGCCCCATGTTCATAAAAATAAGSTCACTGTGTGGGCATTAATTTTTACCTCTAAACATTGATGTTCTTAATTCTGGAAACAAAGTAAGGATTACTTTCTAGTGGAAAATACAAAACTGAAAGGGATTTAAGTAGGTATGGCTACTGCAGAGTGCTGTCTCACATCAGTAAAACTGATTTCTTTAGAAACTGCTGCCTTGCTAGCGACCACACATTTTGGCTTAAGTTTTCAAGGTGATGGAAGTTCTCACAAACTCTCAGAGTCAGGTTCATCCTTTTATAGAGTCAATCAACTACTGTCCTCAGATGAGCCTGGGGATGAGAATTCTTTATTTTCTCCAGTGCCTGACTGATGGGTTCTGGCACTCAATGTATTGTCAGTTACAAATCCATTCTTAAGTGTCTAATAGTGTCCATTATTTATGTACTTATTATGTGTATTATTATTCGGTACTGAATGCTTAGTAATGCCYGCATCTCTGTGCATCTGGCCCTTAGAGTCTGCTGATGATGAATGGCATCCACTCCCTGTAGACAGAACCGGCCAAAGGGACTAARTCAGGCCAGGTGCTGTCCCCCTTTTGGTCAAACCTTCCTAAAAAGCAGTTATTGATGGAAGATGATGAGGTTGTACAGCTGACTTACATTTGTACTACTGTTCTTATTTAGGACAGTTAGACAGTGGAAAAGATGGGGTTAGTTTCATTTCTTTGGACTTCAACGTTGGGTAGTAGTTTTGTAGTTAGGGGCAGGGGGTAATAGAAAATAATTGATATTGAAGTAATACATTTTAAGAATCGCCTCCTTTCACTTTACTACTGCTAATACTGCTAATTTTTTTCTCAACCTGTCAGTCCTTGAAAGTTGCTTTCCAAAGTTTACAAAAGGCAAAATGGCAAACCATAAGGAAACAACAAAGGAAGTCTCTTTTGCTTTCAGGATTTCCTCTTTCCAAAACCATATCAGGATGTGGTTTTGCTCCCTTCAGAGCTGCAGGATTTTTTCTCCTAAAGACTCTCTGGGCTGTTGGAAATGGGTGTAAAGGGAGAAGATAGTTGGCTTATAACTGAAGTATTCACCTTAGAAAGATGAACACTGCATATTTCATAAATAAAACATGCAAGCAATACATATAGAATTGAAGGCTTATCTCAGTCTTTCAGTGATTTTTTTTCTTTTAATTTCTTTCCAATTTCCATATCTTTAGCTTTGCTCTCTGCTTCTCAAAGTATTTGATGCTTCCTCGTACTATTGTGTTCTACCTACACCATTCACCACGGCATGGGTGGGTGTATTTTTTKCTGCTCATGCATTATCAAGCAGGGATTCCATGGAGCTAAGCAGCATAAGTAGGGTGAGTCCTTTCTTAAAAGGAAAAAAAAAACCAAAAAAACAGAAGAAGCCAAAGCAGGAAAGGAACCATATTTTTGAAGCTGACTAGAACAGAGTCTTAAGTATCAAGAAATTGCCASATTGTACAATATGTTCTTGCTGCAGCTTGTCCAGCCATGTTGACATAGAATCACTGCTTTTAAATAGAAAAAATTAACTAGAACGTAATTAAGGTCATATTTTACTTCTCTTCAAAAACAGCATATGCAGATCTTGATATTTAGTATTAGACCACCAAATATTRTAGTCTGTCCATTGACTCACTTTAAAATATAGACCTCTAAAAATGCAACTTGAGACAAAAGTCAACAATCCTGAAATTTCAGACAGAATCACCATCTATTCTTGGTGAAGAATTTGGTTTTTCTAATTTTGTTAATCCTGTTTCTGTCATGCTGCCCAAGAGCAGAATTTTCAATCTGTCTCATCACAAATACCATATTTTTTATTTAATCGAACTGAAGATCATCTGAGTTTGAGTCCTAGCCTGGGTGTGCTGAATAAAAAATAAGTTTTAAATTTCCCGTTAATTTTATATGYATAGATGCAAAATGAAAAACCTGCTCTTTGGCTCTTAGCTCCAGGAAGCTGCAGAGGAACTCAGGCTGGTGATGAAATGTTCCTGCTGCGGTGACAGCCCAAAAATGCTGGCCACTCCATCAGGACATGTTTGGAATTCAGGGTACTTCTCTTTTGTTTGTGTCTGTGAACTTGAAAGGAGATTTTTTCAACAGGAAACAAATACGGATATTTTTATGACATGCCACTTGTTTCAAGTTCCTTCTTGTAGTTGCTCAGTACTTGTTTTCTTCAAATTTGTTTAAACTCTTTGAGACTGAAGAGTCTTCTTGCTGTCTGAGAAATCACTACCATGTTTCCCAATAATTCTCTGGAGCCTTGACACGTGTCTGCAGCTTATTCTTCTTTGAGCAAAATGTAATTTTAAATATTTTCACTATCTAAAGCCAAACTGGATCATTACRATAATTAATTCCTACTGTCATAATAGAAGCCAAAGAAACTTGCCCAATAGCTTATTTTTCTGCCCAAAGCGTGTCTTTATGCACATAACATCCTATCCTAGCCTTTATATAGCTGTGGGTTACTCTGGTTACTTCACAAACTGCTCCTAATCCTACTTCACACCACATAGGAGAACTTTGTTGTCACATCTTTCAGCTGTTTGTCAGGAGTTCCTTTTCCATCTGTTTTTCTTTTTTTCCTCCTTATTTCTTTTTGGGTTTTGTTTTTGTTGTTTTGKTTTTTGGTTTGTTTTTTTTYYTTTTTTTCTCTGCATTGGAGTGTTGTGCRATACCATTTTAGTATTGCAAGGAGCTGTGTGGACTTGTTTTGATTTGGGATAATCTAAGCATCAGGAACTGTCATAGATGGCTCCTACAGAAACAATCTCTCCTACRTCTAAGAACTTGATTTGTCTTAGTTTCATGTTTCGAGAACATCTTTCTGTCTCTCAGTTCAGTGGCTTTCTTTTCATATCTTTCTTTTTCTCTTGATCAATTTCTTGTCCTGTCATCTTSCTGCTTTTTTGGATATGTTATATAKTCTGTCTTTTGGATGCAGCACATATGTTCCTATGAATATATACATGCAATTATATGCATAAATTRTATATAAGCACACTAATTGGATAACAGACTTGAATAAAGAAAGTTTAAAAATATGTTTTTTCTATAAGACASCTTTTGTACATGTGGAGATGAAAGGTTTCCTAGCATCACCTAATTTTCAGTATTTAATTCCAACACAGTTTTCAGGCAATACATAAAAATCATACATTTTTTATTACTAAATATTAATTAGGGTTTTTTAAGTAATGTAAAAATTAATCCAGATATAATTATGACATTGCATAGGAAATCTCTGTATTTTCTATGCATAGAAAATCTCTCTTTTTCTAATCTCTGAATGCAATTAGTTCCTGACTTAAAAATTCTACTTTAATACTAATTGACATACAAGAGATTTCTRTCAGAAGTAGGTAAGCTATAGCAAACTTTGTAAAAATTCAATTTAATATGTTTCTCTGCAAATTCAAAAGAAAGAGAAGCATTGTTTCCTTATCMGAGGAGGAATATTTCCTGAACTGCTCCTAAGACTTTACCCTTAGGTACATGAAAACCTTTAATTTTTCAAGTGTCTTTAATTTCTRATTTTCCAAAGTAGTTCTAAACACTGTAATTATCTTTTGAGAAGTATTAATTGATGCTTTTATGTATTGAGCTCAATTAACTTGTATGTTATGCATCAGAACAGCATTCATCTCCTTTGGAAATGATGGGGAGCAGAATGACAGACTGTACTGTTCACCAGAGCAAATGTCTGGACTGGTCCCCTGCAGCTGTAAGTAGCATCTGTTGGATTCTAACTTCATCCATATTGACAAAAGTCCTGCCCTTCCCCAAGGTTTTCTATTGGAGTAGTCTGCTAAATTAGTCTGAAGTGTATCTTTCAAGATGGAAAATTACTTTAAACAGGAAAGGCTAAAGTAAAAACAAGACTGAGTGCAAATATGAGTCTACAAAGGAATTCTGTSAAGCCTGGCAGGCCCAAAGCCTACATGACCTACGTGAAGCCCTTCAGAATGTTTCTGTTGACAGATGTATGACTGAACTTGCATCTGGCATRTCCTGCTGAGAGACCAGAGCAGCTTCTTTTTTATTGACCAGAAGAGTGGATATAAAACTCTGTCTGTGACTTGCCAAATATACACAAGTAAATTTGAGATGCCAGTTTCTGTTTGTGTCTGTGGTAGCAGGTTGTACTTTTCCTCTGACTGTAATTTATTAACTCTTCACAAGAGTTGCCTTGCATCTTCCATTGCTAATGTCTAGTTGACCCCATGAAGATCTGATGTACTTGCATTTGAGTTCTTGAGAGCTTGTCTTTTCTCTAGAAGCTGCAGCTTTACAGAAAGGTGCTCCTCAGCTTATTTCATTCCTCTGGCCAGCTACACAAAGTGAATTCTGCTTTTTTGTATTTGAGCCTCTGAACAGATTGGACAAATCTGTGCAGCTGACACCAGACTTTTGCAATCCTGCAGAAGCCAGCTGGATGTGAAGCAGGCCTTCACTGGAAGCTGTGGSACTGTCCTAAAGTGGTGCAGCACAATACATGTAATAGCAAAGGGACATCCATGCTAATGTGGCTGTGTGCAGCCAGCCCAAAGTATAAGCAGAGTCTGGTTGCAACTGCCTGCATAGATACCWCTGCTGTGTCCCACAGATTGTGTAGAACTGCCAGTTCTGGTCACCTAAAAATAAATTATCAAATTACAGCAAGAAGAAATAGTTGTACTGTTGTGGAATACGAGGAGAGTGGAAAAAAGAGCTCTGCTTGAAAGGGAAAAGAAATTTTTTTTTTTTACACCAAACTATTTCCATCAAAATGCCAGAGCACACAAAACTGGGATCTGGCAGAAGCCTCTTCCACGCAGCAGTTCTCTCTTGGATGCTGTGGGGAAAGTGGCTTTGGAGCTGAATGAGGGTGCTGGAAATCCTATTGTGTGTGCTTATGATTTTAAACAGAACTTCTTTCTTCTGAACTGCAAAATGTGGCAGTTGGTATATGGCAAAAGGTCAGGTTTGTAACAAATATCATAACCAGTTATGGAATATTCTGTGAAGCAGTGATCCAGAGAGAACAGCTTTGGTGTCTGTTACAGTGCGTTCCTAGAACTTCATTCTGTGATTGAGTGATTTTAAAGAAAGTGAAAGGTAAATCCTTCCACACCCATTGGAAAAGCAGATATTTTCCTTTTAGCAGAGAACATCTGTTGTAGTTAAACTTACATAGGAAATACTTTTTTTTCTGAGAAATCAGAGCAACTGCCATTTTTACAAAGAGTAAAGACTGAAGAGAGATGACAAGAGTACTTTATGTGTCAAAGGTCCCCTTCTACATACAACATAAACACGTACGTGGTATCAAGAGAGATTTTACCTTAAACTCACCTGTCAAAGTAACATGAAATTACTATATCCATAATCTCTGATTCACATAAATTTACAGAAGAAAGGAGAAAGAAAAAAAACAGAGCAACAACAACAACAAAAAACCCTACAGCCTCATACCACGAAGAATTCCAGAGCTGTTGTCTTTCCTCATTTTAAACAGATGTGTGTTAATATTCTGGAAATGTAGGTATATCAAAAGCCCTTCTTTACACAATAGACAGTGTGAAAAGCTAAATATTTGTGTAAGTGGCATTAGGTAGCATTAGTCTTTGTCTCCTAAAAAAGCTRGTCCAGATAATAGTGTAAGAGCCACCTTCTTTAGCTCAAAAGCTGACTCATGTTTTTAATTACTGATTGAGCTGAACAGGTTCTGCTTACAGCACTCAAACAACCCCATAGAATTGCACAGACTGCTCACATGATTCACAAAGCAATTATCTTTTTGGTTAGTATTATGGTGCTTTTTTCCCTCCACAAAGAAGATCAAGAGTCACAGAAGTTACATTTAAAAAATGTTTGGTGATCTATTGATAGAATTTTTATTTTGGGGCTGATCTATGGCAGAGGGAACCTCCAAACAGGGCTTAAGAGAAGCAGTGACATGTACCATTTTAAAAAGCAAATTTTGGGACTTAAAAGTGAATTTGATGAAAATGACCTAAAAAAAAAGTAATCCAAGCTAATGGATCCTGAAGGCTTTAAGCTTTTCTAGCAGTTGCTATTAGATAAATACATAAAAAAATGTGGAGGATCAGAAAACACTATAACTGTSCCTTGTTTGAGGACCAATCACAGCTTTAATCCTTGTGACATTGGTGTTTTATACTAGCCTGACTAAATTCAGTGGATTTGGCCAAAGTAGGTATTGGTCAAAAAGAAAAAAAAAAAAATGACCGCATTGTTTGGTGCTGCTACAACTAAATACCTACTGATCAATCTATCGATTTCTAGTTCATCTATGCATAATTTTTACCCTGTCATGCATTAGTTAATTCTTCCAAATTAGCCTAAGGGAAATGTAAAACACTGATTTACAGTGCTGCTAATGCAATATTAGAAATGAGTCGTTGTACCTTGAAAGAGCAGAAACAGTTACATGCAAGATTTGGTTGCTTTTGTGGGGATGGATATAAAGGTGGTAAGGTTGATGAAGTGAACTGTTGAGAAATGTCATTATATTCCTCAATAACTAAATTCCCTCTGTCCCTCACAATTTGGAAGAAATCTCAGTGACGTTTTAAAATCTGGGTTTCTTTTAAAAAATCACTTCATACACCAAAATGCTTTTGTGGGAAAAACTTTAATATGTTTTTTCTGAAAGAACTTTTTTTTTCTAAATGTTACTTTAAGGCTGGGAATTTTGTGGCTTAGTTTCATATGTCCTACATTTTCATTTACTAAAAAGAAATTAAATTTTGCACATATGTATGTGTGCATTTGTATTTATAGCGAGAGAGAGACAGGAGGGCAACCTTCAACCTGGAAAAGGTGACAGAAGACTAAGAAATATTTTCCCATCACTAATTTAGCCATTCCAACTTACGGTCAACTAGTAAATTTCTCCTTCCAAACTGGCCTTTTCTAGTTAAACACAAGGTGTTTACTTTGGCTGCAAGACCTTTAGGCAGACGTGGTATGAGAGGCCGACAGGGCCAAGTTATTTGAAAGGTCTGTTAAAACATTTGAAAGTGGCCAGGGAGGATCAATGCTATTATTTATTTGAACTCTAAGTATTAAAATATGGAACTGTTTTCTATGGTAGTAGAGAAAGCATGCTTTTTCCTTCTTGAGAATGCAATATAAAAGTGGCAGATGTTAATTTTTTGTAGACTTAAAAGAAATCTTTATCTTCTTATCCTCTTCTAGAGATCAATTTTGTTTATTTAGCAGTTTGAAAAAATGTAAAATTCATATTAATGCTGACAGTAGAGAAAATGTTGACATTATTAACAGTGGTTCGAGTTTAGCCTGGTTTTACTGAAGCTGGAATGCAGTTGTTTTTCTTTTGTTTGCCTGACCATTGTTTCCAGAAWTAATTGCAACTCAACTGATCTGCAAATAGCTTTTAATTTATAATCTTCATGCATAAGTTTTTCTTTTATCATTCTATTTTGASTTTCAACCTAAATGTTAAAAAATGATGTGATGAAATAGAGAAAAGTATGATTTTGACAAGGTACTTCATAAAAAGAAACTAGGCATTGTGTCAAAACCCAAGCAACACAATTGCACTATTTATACTTTTATCCATCATTGTCACCRTTATGTACCTTTCACCTCTTGTAAATCTTTTTTTTTTCTGATTTTCCTAATTTTGTTCAGATTTTAATTTTTATTATCAGCAATGTAGTCCATCATAGTCTTTTTAAAAATCCACATTTGTTTTTCTCATTTTCCACTTGTAAGGGTATTTCTACATGGTATCCCATAATTACATATGTAATTATTGCATTGTCTGTTCATACTTGCTTAATTCAGAAATGGAAACTAGGCGTATCTCTTGTAATCCAGTCAACTACATAGAATGAAAATAACAACTTGTTGGAATTGTGTGTTGAGCACTTTTGTGCTGTTGTTACAAATATGAGAAGCTTGCCCCTACATTCCATCGGTTTCAGTTGTGAAAGGTTTATGTGTCATGGACAAGAGACATTATATTTTGATGAAAGCAGAACCATTAACTCTTTTCCAGAATTGTAAGAGCAATGTGTTTGTGAGAGACAATAGCKGACATGAAATTTTGCTTTAAGCTAGTTCAACCTAACAAAACCATTTCTCTGCATGACGTTTTGAACACCTTATGTCCAAGTCCTTATTTCAATTGGACAAAGGGCTGTGGTGAACCAAGATCTCCGTGGCTGAAAAAAGGTTTTGCTTGTGGCAGCACACCCCAGCCACCATATCAAAGCAACTTCAGCACTGTCCAGTAGCATTCATATATTCATATTCAAATTAAAATATTTTCCTTATATTCCTTTGCATTATTCATTCTCATTATAGTAACAAACAYGAATACAGAAGATTTGCTCATACACAGGTCAGCAGAGGGGACAAATATGACCGTGTTTATCTTCCTGCTTCCAGACTAGCAATCTCTCTTAAAGGAAAAAGTAAAGTTTGTAAAGAGTAAAAATAATACCTGAGTGCTAAAAGTATTCTAATATTTCTGTTTTAAAACCAAAGGTATCTCCGAGCATTGCCACAGATACACCATTATGGTTACTTTTAATAACTCAGCCTACCATTTCATATGAGTTTTTCTACAATAGTTTAACTGTTCAGTCTATCAGAGAAAAGGTCATCTATGGGGACAAGAGAGACTGCATATAGGAAATTTACCCCTTGCTTATTGGAATACCAGATTCTGGCCCTTTTTTCCTGGTGCCTATTCTTGTGAGTAGTACTACCCTAGCCCCTAGGAAAAGGGGGCTCACAGTTTAAATTGTAGTAGTGTCACCTGTTTCACAAAAAGAAATTATTTAATAAGAAAAGAAAACAGAAGTCAACCAAAGGAGATAATATCTTCAGCATAGGCAGCATTTTCAAACTACTTTCCATATTCTAAAAGTGTTCCATCCCTTTTCATTTGTAATGTAATGCTGSTTCCTAATTTAATAACTTTCAAGATAGTGTTTGGCCTAAGAAATAACTGGAATAAACCTAAGAAATCTGTAACACTAAAAGACATTTTTGTAAAATTTAACCTTAACATCTAAAATGCCAAAGAGGAGAACTTTCTTCCAATTTTGACATCTGTCTCTTATTTTTAAGCAACGACTTTAAATAATTCCCCAGATGTTATACAGCACTTTTATCAAGTCCATGTTTTCATACCTCCTAAATTGTATCCCCTATTTCTGCAAGGTGTGTACTTCTTTCTTACTCAGTAACCCTAATTTTTTCCCCCTTTCAAATTTACAGCATTGGAATGGTTTGTGTGTGTTTTCAAGGGCATATACTTGGAGGTWCACATTTTATGTGTAATATGTGCTTCTGTAGTCTGTTAATTCAAAATAATTTGGATGCAGAAGGATAAGACACCCGCATGTGGATAAAGCCCAAATCACAGCGCTGATTGTCATCCCCCTATTTCTGTGCTTTAAGTCTGYGACACACCATGCAATGGATTATCTTGCATTGAAATAGCACTGTGTGTGTATATGTGCTTAGTAGTCTATGGTAAATGTGGAATTATGAGAGTAATTAATTATCTTTATTGGCTAAATCAGAGTTTCACAGCAGTGCTCATGTAGTTTGCTGCTTGCCACRTAAAGGTAAGCTTCTCTGCCCTAGCTCAGTCCTCTAGTCCCCCTACTGTGCTCTCCTCATTTCCTTCCATCATGTGTGGCAATTGTCAGGTTCTTCTGCGATCTTCTTTAGCTGAGATGGCTAAAACTAATCAAACCTATTTACTGGTTTAGTTTTCTTCCATTCTAAAAAATTGAAGGAACATTATAGGGATGTCCCATCAGATTAGGTGGAAAGAGTGAGCACAGGAAGAACAGGTCCATAAATCACTTAGAATATTCTATAGCCTATATTTTTAATGCCAGTCTTTGACACTAACCCCGAACACATTTTTTTAAACTTGTACCTTGTGTATGAAACAGAGCCATTTGTTCCTTTTTGTGGTTAAAAGTAAACCGAAGTCCTGAAAATGAGTTGTGTTGCAATTTATCTCCTATGACTTTTAAAAGGTTGATTATATCAGTGCACTCTAGATAGTTGAAAACTTTTCATTACTTAGTAGTTTGAGACATCTTAAGTTAAAATGTTATGTTCTGCAGGAAATGAGACTGGTCTGGGTTCAGATTTATAATGGCCAGTTAATTTCAAACTGTTTCATTCTGGAAATCAAGACTGGAGAGAAGTGTTTGTTGTAGGAATGGGTCAAGTATTTTTCTGGGACTGGGACCCTTTTCCAAACCAGCTTAATTAATGTCAGTATTGTATCTTCTCCTTTGCATTTTTTTTAAAGAAATCTGATACTCGGGCAACTGATGTCCTAATACACTAWTAAGGATTTAATAGTCTTATTTCAGTTACACAGACTATATTGAGACAACCTTGACCCAATGTCTTGTTTTCTTGTGTTCCATAAATGGGGTCTGTCTGGTATTTACTGCCTGTTTTGAGAACAGAATAAGTTATTGATCTTTATTCATCCAGACCCCAAATTAAGAGCACCTGCTAATTGCTGTGTATTATATTTGCACACRTACTGCCATCTGCAGAGTGGCCTGACAGGGGATTACAGTGTCCTTAATGCCACCCATCTGGGTGGCCACCCTAAAAATAATCAGACAGTGCTACTCAAGTTAGTGCCTCAAGCACATTGACTGCAGCACTGCCTGCTGCACTTCCTTATAAATACCAACCTATCATCTAAAATACAAATTAATCACTTCATGCTCATTTTGATTCTGTCTGCTTGAGTGCTGATCATGGCATGCAGTTTTGCTTTCCCTGGCCTATTCTATTTTTAAAAGAATCCACTGTGTACAATCTTTTTCCTTTCAYCTATTTTACCACATTATGGGTGATGACAACCTTTATTATTCAAAGAATCCATGTATCCTTTGATGCTTGGGTAGGAAACTGTGAGCATTGGTACTTGTGAAATACTACCTCCCCAGAATTACTACCTGATTATAGCCTGAGTCTTAAAAGATTATTTTCTAATGGATCCTTTAGTACAGGGTTAAAGCTTGTTTTTGCAAAAGGCAGACAATTCTTGGTTTAAGGTCTAGATGTTTTCTGCTTTCCCCAGTATTGTCATTGCTCTAGTTCTTTCCTTGGTGTAAATTGCTGGGTGGAGTTCTTTGGGTTTGATGTTTTTCATCCACTTTCTTCTGAAGCAAGTACCAGTGGTGCTTTCTGTGGTCCATATAAGTATTACAGAAAGATGAATMCTGAGCTAAAAGATAGCTTTAGTATGATTTAGCCAAATTTTTGTTCCTTTGTTTCTTGTTCAGAAGTTATTTTTGGTAGATACATGCTTTATCTGAATTGYGTGTATTTTTCTTTTCCCACGTTTCACCAAAAGTATTTGGTTATCGTATCATTGTTGGGGTTTCATTGTCTGCCAGACACCACTACCATTGTCTACATGGCTGATATTTCCATGAAATACCTTAAGTATGACTTAATATTTATTCTTGACCAAACTCTGTCCACTGATTTATATATTTCTTTAATGTAAAGTGAAAGTTGATAAAATGACTTGCTGGGCCATTGTGTGTCTGTGGTATCCATGGCCATCCAGTGCATGGACTGGAGTCATCAGTGGCAGTGCTTCCCCTCTCTGGAGGGAGAGTGGAGGAATGTATCATGGCTGAGGTGGTCCAGCCATGCCACTTGGACTGCAAGGGAGCAGATGATACTTAAAGATGTATTTATGAGGTACTGCTGCAGAATTTGCAAGTTGAATTTTTTTTTTTTTGCCTTCTGTTGCCATTTTCCAGGCTRTGATCAGTTTTTCAGTAATGTCACTTCTTCAGAAAATTAGTTAATGCAAAAATAAATAGTTCTAATGCTGTTTCTTGGAAAACACTAAAAATCAAAATTCATCACTTGGAACTACTGTTGTGATTGGTAATAAATAAGAAACTGTCCTGTAAGGAATTACCTGTTGGGTATTCGTAAGCAATTTATAGCTGAAAGATAAGTTCACTGGAAAATGGAAGCAACAAGGAAAAGGMTGGAGATCTGCAATTTTCCATAAGYTGCAGAAAGACACCAAGTTTGAAGAGAGGCTGGAAAAAAAAATACGGGGACACCAGATAGGAAGCACTTTAATGAAAAAGCTCGTAATGTATAAAAGATGTCCAAAGCCAAACAATATTTGATAAAGTGATGTTAATTTGGTAATTCCTAAACACAGCTCCATATCAGGTTACTTTTAGTATGTCAGTCCATTCCATAAATATATTGGAAGACTTTATTCATTATATCCTCAAACAATAGCTTGAAGTAAATTGAGAGCATAGCTTGAAGTTGTAGTGCACTGTAAATAAGTCAGGTCCTGGCAGAATAGAAAGATAAATGAAAATCTGAAGTCCTAACTCATGTATGCCCTCATACAYTTTGGAGATCCTTTAGGCTACCAATGGAAGAGATGATAAATCTTTAAAAATTGTGTTCAGTAACTGACAATCATGGAAAAATAAAGCCCAATAAGCAACATCTGTGTTTAGGAGAAACAATATTGTTTARTACATTTCTCTCTCACTCCATCTTATATTATTAAGGATATTCTCTTTCAGTTTTTATCACTAACTAATTTAGGGCACAGTTATCAAAATGCATGATTTCTTCTTCTAAGCTATTTTTAAATGGCAGCGTTATCAATTTTATTGGTAAACCATGCTAATCTCTTTTATCAACCACAAAGTCTTGAACTTAGGATTTTAGGGATTCCTCGTACATCCATTTTAAAATTAAGGAAGAGTKTTTTTTTTGTAATCACTGCTTAGGTCTTCTGCACAAATAAAAAAATTACGCCATATTGAAAAATACRTTTGCCTGCTTTATATGTAAAAATGTGTTTAAAAGTAAGTGCTTTTAAATTTTTAATGCTATGTGAAGACCACACCRAATTATGCATAAGGGAAGGACATTTTCTTTGGGGTGCTGTCCAGCCTTCTTTGATTTTAATACTGCTCCTGTTGATGTGGATAAGCGTGGGAGTAGAGCTCATGGTCAGTGTGCAGATCTTTGCAGGTGACAACTATCTGCAGCAGAGCTCTTGGATCCTCCACCTCATAGTTGAGGAGTTTCTAAGAACATGCTGGGATGCAGGATGACCTGATTGAACAGACCTCCTTAAAAAGGTTGTGAGCAGTTACAGTGCTAATATTATCAATAGGACTGCCAATGTCTGGAAAAAAAAAGGCTATTAACCGGCTTTTCTGAAGCACAAACATTAATCTTCAGCTTGAGCCCTGAATCAGCCCAAGGTTAGGGGCATCCCTAACTTCAGCAGCGTTGATCACTTTCTGAAAGTGTCTTCAGTGGTTTTATTTTGCTATACAGAAGTGAAAACACAGGAAGAAGTGAGCATGTTGAGCAATACTGAGTAATTCCAGTGTCATGGGCTACAAGACCAGTCTGGTGAAAGGTGGGGTTTGATGTGTAAAGATTTCAGGCACAGTTTGCAGTTGAAAGGAGAGGATAAGAAAAAGAATAATTCTGCGTAGGAACTTGGATGCCACAAGCTTCTGTGGGAGAGAATTTGATGGCAACACCTCAGGGGAGATGCAGACTTGACATTAGGACACATTTGTTTACCAAGAAGTTAGTCCAGTACTGGAATGAGCTTCCTAGGACGATTATCAGTGTCTCAAACCTGTCAGTTTTTGAGAAGCATATGGACAATACTCTTAATAAATAAATAAAATGCTTTAAATTTTGTTCAGATCTGAAGTGATAAAGCAGTGAACTAGATGATCATTGTAAGTCCCTTCCAGCTGAACTAGTCTAGTTTAGTCTGTTYCATAGATTCTGTTCTATTCCAAAAGGATTTGACAGTGACTGGCTGTAGAGTGGGAAGAGCAACAGGGTTTGGGAAAGCATTAGGTGAGTGGAACTTCCAGAGGCAAAACATTGACACTCTGGGATTGGGAAGATTAGATCTGTGAGGAGCTACAACAAAAGATGTAAAGCCAGAGGCTTTTAGGAGAGAGACGTTTGGGTGAGGAAAACGGGAGATGAGAGGTTGTGCAGCAAAATGGACCAAGTCAACATCAACTTCTGGTACCAGAGGCTGTTTTCCTCTCACAGATGTATGCATGGATTTGAAATATCTTTTCCCTGACTTTTTCCCTTCATAAAGTGCTGTATTTCAAATTTCAGGGCCTTTTTTTTCTTGGAACAAACAACAAACAGCTTTAAGATTCTGTTTCTCCTTAAATTGTAAAATTAACCAAAGAACCCAGCATTGGTATTCTGTCCTTCCTTACTCCTCCTATACAGAAAGTCTACAAAACATAATTGAGAGCTGTAGCTGTGACAGCTTTTTTGCTTTTAAAGGTGTGTTTGGGGCATGTTGATTTATGTGTGTCTTGGTGTGTAAGTTCCTGCATGATAATAAGATACATCTGAGAACCTCTGATAACAAAAGCTGTAGTAGAACTGGGTCAAATGTGTTTAAGTAAATACACTGCAGATACAACACAGTAAAAATATAATCATCTGCAAGGAGATTAGGTGTGAAGCTAACAMTTGTTAGTACTGAGCAAGCTAATGAGTTCTTCTGAGTTATCACCATGCATTATTTAATTTCAAGTATGAAGAAGKTGTTTGGCAAAGATAAGCCTATACCTGCAGTTTTAAATGTAAGCTGTCAGATAAGGCACAAAAGAAGTTGTATTGGTGGCTTCCTGTTCCAAATCTGGGCACTTCTCTATTAATGTATARCAGAGTAACTCTCTGATAAGGGGATTTTTTTCTTTATTGAGGTGAATACTTTGAAAATATTTCAGTTTAGTCTAGCTGTGTCTGTAGATTGCAGTGATAATTGTTGGCATGGTAAGGGTCAKTGGAAAATTCATTGAAAGTTAATTTTTGTCACTTCAAAAGACAGTTTTCRAACCTTAAACTTTTAAGTAGAACAAGGAAAACACCACAACTGGCTGCTGAGAGCCTAAGTTCAAAGTAGGATTATGGAGCAAAAATTTTTCATTAAAAATTACTCTGCAGTGTGAAAAACACCTGGAGCATTCTCTCACCCTGAAAATAGACAAATAATTTTAAAGGAAATCTTGGGAAGTAGAAAAGAAACCCAACTTTTATGCAAGGTACCTGTTCAAATCTTGTTTAAGTGGAAAAAAAAATAGAGACAGTTTTTAATGTAGCCTCAGTTTTAAAGCTGTGATAAGCTGCTTCCCCCTCAAAAAGRTGGTCATTTTTGTAACCCTATTCTTGCACTTTTTCATGCAGATACATTTCCAACGTATTCAAACAAGAAGATCAAACATCAAAACAGATGAAAGAAAAATAAGTATTTGTTTTCATCTAATTTTTCAGTGCTTTTGTGCAACTCAGGCTTTTTTGTAAAGCTCGAGGGATTTTGCCTACTGCTACTGCTAATGCTATAAGGCTACTTTGGAATATTTTAAACAGAAGTCTTTCGAACACACAGGAAATGTTCATTGTTAGTAATTTGTTAAATGATCAAGCTAGTAAAAATCTAGCATATGATTAATCTGGGAGCCAATTAGTATTTCTTTCAATTGGCTTAACAAGTAGGACAAAAGCCCTGTTGAAAATGCATTGCCTTGAAAATGTGAATGAATTACAACAGAAATAGTTTTCTGATTGTGTACATTGTATGAAGGAATATTTAAAGCATATGAAGGCACAGCTAAATCATTCTGCAGTTCAAGCACTGAATTTAACATAAGTGGAATATTTCATGCTATTTTAACCTTTTGTATCATTTCCCAAGGCTTGAATGGAATGTCATTTTTCCAACTTGCAATAGTGTTCTATTTCTCAATTATTCAATGCTTGCTAGTATAATKATAWAAKMWAARMWMARMWYAKYWWWKWKGYRWKKMWWWTMWAMWYWWCWYTTTTTATAGAAAACCCTRTGGTTGAGGGAGAGTTGTAATTGCYAGGTRTTTTAATCACTGATCTAATTTCTTTTTGGTGTCCAGCTACAGGAATTGRTGTTTGTCCTACCTTTCAGTTGAATGAAAGCTGTCCCTCGATAGAGGGAGTGTCTGCTTGCCAGCTGTCACCGAAAATCCCTGCTGCCTTAACTCAGATGTGCTCCTCTTGCAGCAGGCGTGATTCACAGGAGTGCTCAGCAGGCAATTCAAAGGAGTTAGAAGGAAGCAGCCCTCTCATTCAAAACCCCTTTTTTGGTGACTTTTGKACTTTCTAACTTATTGAAAAGCTGAGCTGAATCATATACTGGCTACTGACTGATGGATCTGCCTTCTGATTCAGTTCCAGGAGAGAATAATTTTTTGTTTCCCAGCAGAAAATTACTCCATATGAGAGGTGGAAGGGGATTGGGGATTCTCACTTGTTTAACCTCCATGTTCTCATTTTTCTGTGTTAAAGGGAAGCATGAAATTCATTTGACATGTCTTTCTAATGGGATGGGCTTTTTCTGAGAGTAGAGAAGAAATTCCTTTATGTTCTGTAACCAATAAAAATTCTTTCTTATGAGAAAAAATTACAGCATTTTCCTGTGTTTTTCAGTCTGTTCATATTCTTGTAGCAAAACTCASATTTCAGAAAGGGGAAACAAGCTTCCTGGAAGATCTTACACAAATGCCTTCATGCCTGTCATTCATTTCTCTGCTTCTGTTAATGCAAAGCTCAGATAGCAATACCTGGGGTTTTTTTTCTTTTTCCACATTAAGGAATGAGAGATTAAATCTAAAGTGTTAGGGTTTCCTGGAATCCAGGAGAGTAATATCAAATCAAGCTGTGTTTCTCCTTTTCACTATGACTTCTTAATCTATTAATTTCCAATATTGAATTTGGATTATTTGAAAATTCCATCTTCTGAAAACTGGTTTCATGGTTATGATAGTCCTGTACCTGACTTTCAAAGATGACTGTCCTGTGCTTTATAGAGTTCATATAAGATCAATTATGGTGATACTTTATTTCATTTAGCCTAAACAGCTCTTTGTCAGCAAAGGACAAAAACCTTGCCTTTGGAGTAAACTCAGTCGCTGTCACAGACCTTGGGAGAAAAATTTGTGAGAAAAGTATAAATCCTGAATGACAGTGCAGGATGTTAAATGTCATGATATCTCTTGGTCAAGCCAAATTCATCTTTTTTAAGTCACTGTTTCATTTTGATTTCTCTGGTGTGTGATAAGTAACTATGATATTACATGTGTGGCATTATTGTGTTGTTTCAAAATGTCAAAAAAGTTATATATCTMTATTAACTTACGTAGACTACTCTAACTGTAGTGATCCCTGCACTTTAGCTTCAGAGATATTTCAAACCACTTTTCAAAACTTGGTGCAAAATATTTCATAWTTTAGATATCAAAATTTGAGTCAGCTCCATGGCCTTGGATTTTATCTGTAACAATATAGGAAATACTTTTTACTGTTGATTCATTAGCCAAAATCGTAAGACTGGCTTGTCTGCACTTTTTGATCCTCTGCTACATGGAATATATTCTTTGAGAGCTGCTAATCTGCCTGATTTAGTTCAGTTTGAGTCTGTCCACTCTAAGGAGGAGCCAGTTTCTGAGATAACATTAACTTCATTCAAATTRCAAGTCAGTTACTACTCTAAACCTAAAACTCGCATTTGACTGAAAATCCTGTGTGTGCCATAGAGAAGACTAAGTGGGAATGCCAATGTTAGAGCATTGCTGCTCTGGAGGCGGTGATCCCATTCACTTCTGTGGAATTTTTCACACTGAGTTCAGGAGAGACAAGCTTTTTCTCTGCATTTAAAGGCACAAGGCATGTCTCTTTCCGGGTGATCCTTCATTTTTTACTGTACCTTTTATTGTCGTTCAGGGACTGAGTACTTGACATGCAGAAGGGCAGAACAAAAGGTCCTATAAATGAGATTTCTCTTTAATAATAAGTTTGAGGGAAAAATTGTCAGGGAAAGGGGAATCTAGAATTAGTGGMTATATGAGCCACAGCATCTCTCTGCTTCAGTAAACTGAGGATYTTTGTAGGATGGGAATAACAATGCCATCTAGTATCTCCTAGGAATCTGATGGATGTTCATAAATGTTTGTAAAACTCTGGGATGGCTTAATGGGTGGCAGCATTAACAGTCATAAGAAAACCAATAGTAATAGATTTGTGTGCAAAGTATATGCAAACATGTAAAAAAACATACTGACATATAGTAATGAACCTKAAATATTAAGAAGGAATATAAGATTGTATTTTTGGAAATTTAGTCTCAGCTGTTTGCTTCATTTAAAGGATGCATGCCTTTATTTTTATAATAAATCTTATAATGAAAGTGACATTTCATGTCCTGTATTTATTTTATCTGTCTGAACTTCCTTAAAGTATCCCTTCAAGTTCAGGACTCCAGTATCTGTAGTCCAGAGTGATAWGTGCTGCAGGAGTATTGAGAAAGATGGGAATTAGTGTCAGCAATAAAATCAACTATTGATTCTCATTAAATGGTTTCACTACATATTGTTCTGAATTGAGTCTGTGTGCATTCTGAATTGTTTTGAGTTGAATGCACTTTTACTTGGCCTTTCACCCAGCACTGCTGGGTAGCTAATATGGCKTGGATAAGGACAAGATAAAGAATCATTCCTTTGCCATGAATYATTGCTTCTTTCCCTCTCCCTTCGTGTTTTCCTAGTCTTACTGTCTTCTGTCTGTTTTTAAGAAATTTTCATCCTACATCAATGCAAGATTTGTAATCTTGGGAGACTTTTGAGTATATCAAGGGAGCTAAGAACTGAGGAGCTCATTGCTCTCAGATGAGATATTGCTTCTCCATTGGGTGATGGACTTGCAGATGAAGTACTCTTCWTGCTAAGGAGACTTACATTGAGTTTCTAGGCAAGAATAGTGAATTATGTAATCCTACTGGCACAGCAGCACTATGTGGGAATGGAAGATGCATAGGAAGGATGGAATCTTTGAAGAATTTTATTACCTAAATCCATAATGCAAATTTCAGAAGTGTGTATTTTAGATTGTTGCTGAAGTGTAAAACCAGAGTATTTTAACACTAGGAAACAGCTTGGGCCATTACATAGATTTCAAGGATTTATATTCTAAAAAGAAATTTTATTAATATGATTTTTAGATGCTGGTGGTTGTTGCTGTTCCTCTTATTATGTGTAAGACAACTTATTCTTTGCATTCATGGCAGTAGCCAAACTATWTTCCTGACACTCTCTATGAATAAAATTCTTTCAAACAATTAAGTAATTGATTGTGATGTAGCCATCTGATGTGGGAAATACTGACTCACTGATAGAAGTTTAGGAATCACTCATTTAAGGAGTGGAAATGCCAACCCCCCTAGCTTGCAGGTTTGGTGCTTTATCTGTAGATTCATTTTTTTCATGCATTTTGAACTGCAAAGGAAATCTTTGAAGAACAAATGGTTTTAATCCTATTTATAAATCTTGTTCTGAATATAAATTAGACCTGAGTTCTTGTTGTAAATTGCTAGTCATTATAATAGGAGGAAAAGCTTCCCTAACCATAGCAAAAATGTGTTTTAGCAAGCACAGCTGCACAACTTTTTAATAGGCTTTTATTTATCTTAGATCAAATCATAGTCATGAGCACTGTAGTAGTAGCATGTTTCATTTCTCAATCCCTACTTAATATTTAAGCACACATTTTCTGTTTTGCCTTAATTTCTGTGTATCATTAGACCTTATGATTGATATGAAATCAGTGCCATAAAACAACTAACACACACACACACCATGTGAAATCAGTGCTTTGTTATTCCAGACACCTAGTTACTGACTGTATTATAGCAAATTCAATGGTTGTTAGTTTTGTTTCCAGTAGATATTTCAAGAAGTTGAATTCTGGTCTTTTTTGTAGAATTCTCTGTGTTGTCTGAGTTGTATTGATCTGCTTTGGACAAGGAACTTTATAGTTAAAGTGAGATTCTTATTTGATTTGTGGGCATAATGATACATCATTTTCTACATCTTCAATCTTGAGTCCTGAAATTCACTTATTTAGACAGGAATTAAAATACTAATTTCAACTTGTAAATTATATATCAGTATGAGGTAGGCTGACCCTGGCTGTATGCCAKATGCCCACCAAAGCTGCTCTATCACTCCCTTCTTAATGGGACAGAAAAGAGAAAATAGAATATATAAAATATATGAGTTTCCATTTTTCCATGGTTATGTTGCTGATGGAGCAGAGCTCAAGCTRGAAAACTGCTGTTTGTCTAACTGTATTGTAAAATTTATAAAGTCACCTCCATAGCGGTTTATCTTGATAGCCCCATCAGTTCTGATAGCTTTGTGAGTTGCTGTGGGCTAGGACAGACYATCTGTAACTAAGCAGTAATGCACATAATAACCCCATTCACAAYAGAAATGGAAAATATATTCCTGAATTTTTTTTTTCATGAAAGAGCTTAGATTTGTGGTGCAAAGATATAATTTTAACACATATCTACAGTGTAGTTTAGTGGTAGATTTAACGTAATATCTGTTTTTGCTTTTCCTCACAGAAATTGTTGCAACTTARTGTTGCAAAAATCATTCATCTTGCTTCACTTGGGGATTAATTTTCACCCTCAAACTTGGAATTTCCTGCTTTTGGTCTGTATTGGATCCTTTATTATGTTGCGTAATCTTAAGTATTATTAAAGGTACAGGGTTTTTTAAAAAGTAATTAGGCAAACATTTATTGTTTTCTGATTTTTGTGGTTTTTAAAAGCTCTTTTCATTTACTAGGTATTAATGTTACAAATCTTAAGAATTATTTAATGTCTTATAAATCTAGAAAAATGGTGTTTCATGCAAACAGGAGATCTAAATATGTGCCTAAATCATCATTATGCTGTAAAAATCATATTACTGAAACTTGCATATTACTTGTAACAATGCAAATGGCAATGTTTGGTTTCTAGAAATGTTTTGATCTAAGTTGAGGACAGCATTTGTTTCTTTGGTGGGTTTTAATTTTTTCGTGGTTCAAAATCTTGAGCTTTCCTACTGAGAGCTTACAATCTTAAAGTTAGCAAAGTTGCCTTGGGTATTCAAAGCAGTACAATAAAGACATATGTTTGATGTTAACTGCAGTTTAGTGATTTTGTTTTGTTAAAGCTACATTAGTGGAATTTTATTAATAGATTTCTGTCCTATGTACAATACTGGCATAAGAATTCTTCTGCAACTAAAGCAAGTGAAAAGTCTATCAATCCACTTTAAATATTTAATTGCTTTCTCAGCTCTTGATTATTGTAGTTTTGATGCTGATTAGTCCTTTGTTTACAAGTTGTCCCTCATGTCTCATCTCACAGGCGCACATTTAACTTAAACTCTTCATGAGTTTTCCTTAATATCTGTCATTTGAGAGTCTGAAGGATTCCCAGGGAAAGTAGAATGAGACAAAGCAAGACATTCAAGATCACAACTTGATGATCTTGAAGATCTTTTCCAATCTTTATGATTCTGTGGTTCCATGTCTTCTGCAGATACCAGAATTCTTCATCCTTCTCATGTCTTGGTTATGCTCTTGCCGCAGAACTTACTTTGTTTCAAGTTTGCTTCATTAATTAAATTTTGCATCATGCTTGTTTATACCATCATATGATAGATTAGCTCACCTCTAGAATATTTTTCACCAATGAATGTGAAAAATTCATTTTGTCTTYCGCCCTTGCCATCATCTGTGATTATTTTAGCTATGGTAATTATTTCTAGTAGATKGTATTTCATTCAAATGCTTAAATATTTTCCAGTAGACTAACTTCTATAGAGATTTGGTCCTTCTTAGAAATTACCCATGTGTCTTCTGGATTCTCATTCTATAAAATAAAGAGAGAAAAATCTCTGTGTATAAAACTATCAAATAATTATCAGTAAGTAATTTCAGACTATCTTTTATAGTTATACTGAAAAATAATATTTACAGCTTCTTACTGTTTACAACAAAACTCAGTTCTTTATCTGTTTTGCAGTAACATTAACCCAAAGTTAATATTTCTTTCTAGCACCTCAAAAAGCCATGAGGATGAAGCAATATTGATTTTCTAAACTTCTGAATCATGATACAAATATTCTAGGGTTTGTATTTTCTATTTTTCAGTGGAGAAAGAGTATTTTTGCACAGAAGTTAAAATGACATCTTAATAAAGATTATTTAATGTTCTGTTCTGTGGGAAACTGGGTGTTTCTTCAACAGTGGAAAAACTTGTGGTCTTTCTAAATCTCTGGTTGCAATTTTGTCCTCACTTTCAATTTCCTATACTTAACTGACATTTCTTTCATCCACATGCTTGAAGACTGCAATTCCATGCATCCATCAGATATGGTCCTCCTTTTGTATGTTCTTATTTCCTTTGCATACAACCACCTCCCTTCAAACAAGCACCAAGCTATAAATGCATAATAAATTATAACCTGAAAAAATATTTTAGATCCTTAGACAGTCCTACATCTTAAAATGGTTTGGCCTGATCCCAGGCTTTAGCTTTGCCTATGCAGGTTTTCAATTCTTTATTTAAGAATATAAGAATGCAAAGTAATTCTGAAAAAAATAAGTAGAGATGAGAGTGGAGGACAATTCAGTGGTTAGGAATTAAAGAATATACAATATATACCTGAAATGAGCAAAATAAAAGAAATACACTCTTGGTTTGGTGCAAGCATTGCTTTTCATMATTTCCAGTTGCATAATGGTAAAAAAGCTACAAGTATCAAAGTTTGCAAAGAGGGAATGATATTGCAAAATATTTCTGACCATCTGCTTTGCTTAATGAAAACACCTGTGGTCTTTCTAAGTCACAAAGATAGAAATCAACAGATTTGTTTTCTTTTTATGACCAGATTAAAATAGTTTGCCGAACAATACAACTAAAATAATTAATTTTAGGATTTTCAGTATCCTGTGAATAATGAAATTGATAATCCTGAGTTTGTTTGGCCTTTTTTCTTTGTTACAACAGCACAGAAAAATCAAGAGAAGTCTTGATTTTTTCCTGTGTTTTTACTTTTGTGGAAAGCTTATTTGGATAAAGCCTGATTTTGGATAAGTTACTTAAACTTTTCATTTTTCCATTCCCTTTATAAATTTGCTTCAAAGGAGTTTTCAAAGATGCATGAAAGAATAGATTATATATCACATGTAATGTATTATTGACAATTTTTTATTAACTTTGCTTTTCTTTGGTGAGCTAAATTAGGATTGGGAATGAAAAACTAACAATGGTCTTTTTTTACAAACATTTTTTTYTTTTTAGTTAYAACATTTTTGTCACTAAATGCTTGTTTCAGCATGTGCTTCCCCACACCTATACTAAAGGAAGATGCATTTATAAGAGGCGAATAGATAGATAAAGTCCCCAGATACTTTATACTACTAAAATTATGACAAGCATATGGCAAAATGACAAAGTGAGATTTCAGTTCCTAGGGGAAGAAATAAAATCTGGTTATTCACAGTCATTGASTCCTTACTTACACTGTGATGATTTAAACTGTACAAGCTACAAAACCATCAGGTGTCTATGTAAATAAAGGTTTTTGTATGAAACTCTTCAAGCTCTGTTTCAGACTTGCACAAGGACATCAGAAATCAAGTAGCTGTATCCCACAATGAAGTTTAAATCTTCCATTTTATATAAAATTGCAAAAAGATAGTTACTGCAACAAAATCAAAACTGTAATGCTTATTTTAGTTATGATATATTATTTCACTAATTATTTACTTTGTTTAGAAATATGTACGTACCAGAAAAGCTCAAGGAAAAAAAATGTGAAAAAAGCTCTTTAATAAAGTCTATGTGCTTGATCTGTCCAAATGAAAAAAAATAATTGTAAAGACAGTGTGTGTGAACATATTTCAAGAGAAGGCTCATTTATGTTCAAATCACTCTTTGTTTCTCTCTTAAAAAGGAAATAAATAGATAAAGAAATAAATCAAACTAACAACCRAATATTTTATATGAATAAATTAAATAAAAAGGAATGTTAGCTTTGAATTCAGACATTTGGTTCTGTTACTGTCATCAGAATTGACAAATCTGTCATTTCCCTTTGAAAACCTGTACAAATATACTAGAGTACTCTGGAAAAATATTTTAAGAGCTTGGAAGATGTCTTTTTGGTGCTGTTAAAGTGTAAAATAAAGGTTTTCAGGGAATTTCAGCCCATTTCCAAAGTGTAGTTAGGAATTGAGCTTTTGGGATCTTCTTCTAAGCCAACATAAACCTAGCAAGATTCTTCTGGCACACCTCTTCTTCTCAGGCCCTGCATCATATAATTGTTTCATAAAACAGTCCAGGTCACTTAAAAACTCTTCAGGTTTCTGGCCTTCAGTAGTTTTTTTGGAAGGCATTCCCACAGCCTCACTGTTCTCATGTTTGAGAAAATTTCCAGCCTAAGCTGTTCGTGGCAAGTTTCTAACCTACTGCTGTTGTGGGTTTTAAGTTTAAAATGTCCTTCTGCCTTGTGAGGTGGGGATGTCTAATGATATGGTGTATTTCGTACAGTTCTTGCTCTTGCAGTGTTTTTTTGCAAGACAAGCTGTGTTCTGAAAGACTTGCAGAATATGGACAGCCAAATATTGACTGAGATGAGATAAAAAAACTAGCCTTTTTATGATTGTATTAACTCCTTTCTGCTTCATTTGAATTTATCATGTCTAGTATGTCTGAAGAAGTTATTGTATTTTATAGAGTTCTGTGTCAGAAAAAAAAGTCTGTTTTTCTCCTGCCTGATTTGTGTCTGATGAGCTATTGAAAAGTAAATTTACAATAGTCTTCTGGGAAATTCTTTCCTTTAAGTTTTTAAAGATTTTTTTTAAGTCTAAGGAAGACTTCCAAATGTACCTTATGAATGAYTATAGAAAGATGGAAGAATCTCCAAAGACTCTCCATTCATCCCATTTAGATATGGGTCTAAAGTAGGTAATACAAAAKATCAGTGGATTTGTCCACATCTTTCTATTAGTTGAACAAAGAGCTGTGATGTTACAAAGTTTTTAGATGGCTTGGATGAGTTGAGTCCCATCTTAACTTGGGGGTTACTGTACTTTGTGCTTTCATCCCATGTTAATATTCTGCTCAATTTTTTTGTTTGCTTGGTGTTCTTCTCCCTGACAGTCCTTCTCTTTTTTTTTTGTTTGTTTTTTTTTGGGGTTTTTTTTGTGAACTTCTTGCATTCATTCCTAATTTAGGGGTGAAATCACAAAAGTAAAATTACAAGTAAAATGAATATCAAGACTGCCTCAGGAGAAGCTCTACTGGAGTAATCTCTTTTGGCCCAGAGCTTCCCCTTTCAGTACAGTTCATTGGTTTTTCCTCTGCAACAGTCACTTTAGTCAGCACAGTCTTTTTCTAACCTTCTTTTTTTTCCAGTTTATCATGTAATCTCTATTGTGACACCTTACCAAATGTTCTGCTGAAGTTCAGATAAAATCTAATCTTTCTGTGCAGTTCTTTTGTCTGGAAAATCAGGTATCTTATCAAAGGAAAGAATCAGGCTGGTCTGACATGACCTACCTTTACTAAAGCCAACATTTTATTCTGTTGTCYATTTACCTTCAAGCCATTACTTATTCTTTCCTTCAAATTTCATCATACAATTCACATGGCACCTGAGGTGTGAAAGGATACAAAAATTTGAGTCATTTTTTATTTTCCAGAGTTGGCACAAATTCTGTTATAACTTGAGCATATTTTGTACTGCTGCCTAAGTAACATCTTCATTAAAAATCTTTCTGTTTGGTCTGGTATTAACTATATGGCCATTTTTCTGAGTTCTGAGATGAAAAGGAGCTTGTGAGTAGGCTCCAGTGCATGAAGCTGTTTAAACTTTGCTTGTTCCTTGGCTATGATTGTGAACATGTACTTAACCTCACACATGGATTTCACTGAAAACTTATATTAAATTTGGGAATCACATTGGTTTCAACTGTGSTATTTCAGCTACTCTGGTAGAGCTGCTTTTACTCTCCTTTTAGGTGAAAAAGTTGTTGGCATGTCCTTGAGCATTTTTCTTCTTCAAGGAGCAGTTAATTTAAGTTATTTCTTTGAATCCAGTCATATCAGGCTTTCTGCTTTTTCAAATATTGTTATCTCTTCATTTGGATCTGGAGACTTGGTATAAAGGGATTTCCCTCTCATTGAGGTACAAGTTCCAATACGTACTTTTATGTTTGATATAAAGAAATTCCAGTGTCCTTCATCAGTGCGTYTTTTTTCCTTTTTTTCTGTGAAAGGACTAGTATTTTTAAATAAATCACAAGGGAGATCTTGAAAAGATGTTTTTAAGTATGTCCTCTCTGCTGAGTTTATTTTCCTGATAAAATGAACAGCTATGCACTTTTAATAGTAAAAATAAGCATATATTACTTGCACACTTTCAAGAATGATTCTGGTTAACCAAAGCTTGTTGCCAGTGACTGTATCTTTTCTCAAATAAAAAGAAAAAGGCCTTGATATTAGTGACCAAACAACTTTTGCAAAACACTTTGACTAAGACATGAAATTACTATTTTGAGTCATTAAAAAGTAATAGAYCAAAAGACATTTTGCAAAGGAAATGTAAGATAATACTGCAGTGGCATTACATTGCTCAGTAACAATTACAGAATTATTGTGCTCTAAGTTGCCAGATGGAGTGGGAAGGAAAATTGCCAGTAGAAGCATGCCCCCCACAACAGTGGATGTGGTTCTCCCATTGCATGGACCCTTGGCTGTCTTCATTTGGAAATGCTTTGAGATGCCAATGTGTTGAACCATTTGCTTTACAGAAAAGGAGAAATGCAATTGATTAATGCCATTTTGGACTGAAGCTTGGAACATGCAATTTAGTTCAATAAAGAAGGGAGTACAGCGCAGTTACAAAGACTATTGCAACTGAATATTTTCTTATGAAATTACATCACCGTCAGTGATCCTTGGCTGCATATTTTTAATTCTGTATCAAGTGGAGAGAAAGATAATTATTTACCTAGTTTGTTCAAATGTTTAGTCAATGAGGTTTTGGAAAGTTGCTAATGAAATAGRGAAGCCAATATTCTCTTCTGCAAATGTGAAAGGAGGCTGTTATGTGCCCCACTGGGAATATGCTGTACCATTTGCTGTATGCAAAAAGCTTTGCATGCCAATCAGACATTACCAGTTTCTTAATCCAGGTTATGGAATGAAGCAGAAAYAGCTGTTGTTACCTGCTGAGCTATCCTGATGTTTAGGACAGGGATCAGCTGCTTACCCTGTTTGTTTTTTAATTCAATTTAACCTAATCTTAAAGATATTTTCCTTTTATCTAAAAGGTAATTATTTGCAGAATTTGCAGTAAAAGRCATAGTGCAAAATTTAATGAGAAAAGTGAATGCAAGTGAGAGGAGTAAGCCCACATAATTTTGCTTAGCATAAATATTATTTCAAAGGTTTCTTTTGTCCCCATGCCCTCTGACRCTGGCTGTGTTCAACCTAGGATGTCTCATTTTTCCMAGATTATGGATATTTGCARAAGACAGTCAGGATCTGGGGCATGTTCTTTTTATCTGCAAAATCAATCTTCATCTTTCTTGAAAGAGTGGAGGAAGAGGATAGAAAAGAAGATCATTTATTTTCAGAGTCTTATGCCTCTAGTCTTTTGGTATTCATCAGTCCAATTAAGTCTTGCTTAATCATTACTGTTTGTCTGTTTTAGAGACGTTCGCGCTTAATTAGCGCAGCTGAACAAATCACATCCAGCCACACTTGGCTTGCATGCAGCTGAACAGTGGACATTGACAATTAGGCATTTGTTGTCTAGATTCCTTTTTCGAGCCAAAGGAAAGAAGCRGGCATTTGTAGCGTGTGACTCACATGATCTATTTTAGACCTGTGTACACTCGAGTGGGAAGAGCAACATGCTAGAGACACCCATTTGTCTCCATCGACTATAAAATAAGCCTTGCCTTCCTGCTCAGATTTAGGGATTGTCAACCTTGGGTGGGGTGATTCTCATCCTTAAGGGCTAGGGTTCTTTCACTAGGATGGGTTTTTACCAAAGCAGTTATTCATGATTAAGTCCTCTCCTCATCTTGCAKAGCAGGGAAATTTCCATGTCCCAGAGAAAAACTTCTCATTCTCCCTCTTTGCTTACCCTGCAATTACAGTGTAGCCGTACATTRTGTAGCTGGGACTGTGTGTGTAACTCAGGGAAGAACTCTTGTTTAGTACCAGTCCCAGAAGGGATCCATCTGTCCTGCCATTAACTGCTTTGGAATTTCTTCTTCTTATTATTCATGATACTGGGATAAAGGCAATGAAAATCTGCCCTGCAAGAACAGGGCACAGACGGGAATTCCCAGCACTGCTCTTCTCTGTGATCTCCTGCAGTTTCAGGACTTTGCCAGTGTTCTGCTTGCAACTGCAAATATTCCCATAGGAAAGGCAAAGAAATTGTGGCAATCCATATGGAAATTCAAACAAAGCAAAGCTTTCACAGAAACAGTGTTTGTTTTTGCAGTAAGTAGAAACCATTGTAGTTGTTCCAAAATTAGTGTAATTGTGGACAACTGTAGAAGGGAGTATTCAGGARCATCCTTAGTGTCTGGGTGTGAACATCTTCAAACACTTTCTTTTAAGTTGATTCTGAATGCATGTGCTCACATTCAGTGATGAGCTGATGCTGCCTTAAGGCTCCTAGGGCCTCATCCAGAACATCACATTAAATAAAGCACTGATGTAGGATAGAAACACTTTCCTGATAAGATTTCTCTCCAGACTTTTTTTGAAGCTTCCATCACTTCAACTTAATAAAGCATCAGGTATTTAATCTGCATTTAGCATAAAACCTGCATGAATTCATAATGTCAGCCTAAGAGCTATTATAGTGAGCTTTGGGACATGTGAAAGTAACAGGATTATGTCCACATTGACCTGCTGTAAAATTGTATTGGATGATCTGCCAGAGGACAGATTTGATATCAATGTCTGTGGAGCTTAGAGTTTATCCCGTTACACTTATGTGAACTTATCTGCCTGATCCAAGAAGAACAAAGAGATAGTGATAATAAACCACCTAAAGAAGGTATTAGGATGACAAAGATACCTGTATTGCAGCTGCAGTAGCATTCTCTTCCCTTAAGGAAAATAAGTACTTTTCTGGTGCCTGGGAGGAATATAAAAAAGAGGATATTCTCATTGTCATTAAAAAATAAAAAGGAAAAAATTAGTTTTAATAGAACAACAGTGTTAATRCTTGTTTTATTCATTTTTAGTTCTATATTTCCTAGTAGAAAAAGAATAAAGTAGACATACTGAGCCTTTATTACCCCTTTGTGGTTCAAATATTCCAATTTCTTGCTGGTACAGATTTCATTAATTAAAAAAACTAGTAATATTCTCAATATCCTAGCTATTCATCTATTTTACAAAGCACACTAGGGCTTTGGTTTTGAAAGCTAAAATATAGCAAGCTGTTAATGGAATTTATATTTGTTCTCCCAAGAGATTTAAATGAAGTCTTGAGGGTAACCACAATCCCTGGCGAGAATTCTCTTTCTTATTAGAGGTGACCTGGACAGAACTTGCTTTCATGCCGCATTGAAATTGTCCAGAGAAAAGAATCTCTGTGGGAGACAACGCACATTCTTCTTGTCTCCCTGCCTCTGGCCAGCCTAGCATAGCACTGCATCTTAGTCATGAGCAAGGCAGAGAAGGAAACCAGTACTTCCCAGTTCTGGAAAAGAAAACCACTGAAGAAAAAATATACTTACTAGATCCCACAAACTAATAATGAAAGGTTTGTTTGATCACCAGCAACTTACTCCTGACCTCRTGAACTGGAAAATATTTTCTGTTGTTGTTGGGTAAGTGTTGTCAGTGAATTGTTTCAGGGTTTCTTGGGATATATGAAGTAACTTAAAAGGTACTTRCTTAGATTTTAAAAGATTTATTTATTCAGTACACTTCAGTTTGCTAATTATTTAGCCCAAGCAGAAGGAATTAGCTGCCAGGAGAACATTAACAATAAGTTTCTGTGATGTTCCATCTACAGAGTAAAGCACCTGCATTAAATTCTTGTTCTAAATCACCCACCTGATCTGTCTCAATATCTGCACTAATAAAGTAGGAAAATTGGTGTGGAAAAGTTAAACAATATAAACAACTCCCCTCCTAAAAAAAAAATATTATTTGCATACATCTTTTCTATGAAACAGATGTCTTATGGTACATTTATTTTTGCATTTACCTGGCCTGAAGTTACTAAAACTGCTTTATAAGTTCAAAGCAGAATTTCCTAAATAAAAACTTTCCTGCTAAATAAAAGCTCTCTTTCTAAATATTAAACTGAATTCKTATGGTAAAGTGTATGATGTTGTTTGAAATTGGATGTATAGTGTTAGTGTACTATTTTTTAATGAGGATGAAAAACATAAGAGTACTGATGGGATACTACATCATCCTGTGTGCAGTGCCAGCTACTTTGTAACTACTATCAAACTTTAAGAAAAGTAGATCAGCTTCTTTTTAAAGAGAAGTTGAAAAAATGCAAAATACTTAAGAACGGATTGAAGAGGAAAAGGAAGCATAAGTTTTGTATGCAGTTTTTAATGGTAGTAACTGATTMTCTGACAAAACTAACAAAGAAAACTTATACATAATTATGTGCTATTTTTGGAGCATCAAAACTTATACATAATTAGRTGCTATTTTTGGAGCTATTTTTATAAGCATCAAGTAAATCTGTCAGAAAGCCAGATAACTACTTGAACACAGAATTATCATGCTGGTAGCTTACATCAATCTTAGAAGGTGATTTGAACTGTCTTGCTGGTAGATTTGAAAACGGTGTGAAATAATATCCAGTCTCTGGCCATATGGCATACATCCACCTTCCAGCATGAAAGCCAGTATGTGGCACTAATGCGTATTTCAGAGGCAAACTACTTTCCAAATGGCTGAAGGATACCAGCCAGCTGCCTGCATGGAGAGAGAGAGAGAGAAAACAAAACCCAAGGGGAGAATGCTGCTGAAATCCTTTAAGTSTTCTGTGCCTTTGCACCATTTACCTTATAGAGCTGTGAGCAAAACCAAACAGGAAAGATCATAGACCTCTCGCACTGCCAAATATTTTGTGGTCTCTGGGAGCTTGCGAGTTGAACTATGAGACCTGTGTGGTATGTGAGAGGGCTGGAAAGGATTGTTTCTAGTCGGGAGGCAGTGACAGCGCTGCTGGATCTCAGTGGCCTGCTGAGGTGCCAGACAGCCTCTTCCTTGGAGCTTAAAAAGGACAATTGAAGTGATCCAACAGCTAGTGAGTTTATCCATTAAGGTCGGTTGAAGTACAGACTCCCTAATTACAGTGCTTACCAGGAGGGGAAAACATTCTGTAGAGTTTGTGAAATCAAAGTTATTTTTCTTTCTTTCAAATATTCCCTCCAACCTGTAAAAGTTCACTGTGATGAGTTTTCCTTTTTTCATCCTGTGCTTTAGAAGCAGGAAAATATTTTGTGTCTAGGCATCAGAAATCCTCCTAATGCTGCCTGAAGGTGTCTTGGGGCAATAAAGCATTCTTTGATACCTTTTTTGTTTGACAGGCTTTTAACTGACTTAAATACAGCTGGAGGGTATGTTGTGAAGTACTGTCTTTTAGGCATTCTTTTGCTTTCTCTTTGCATCCAGATCTTTGCTTCTTGTAGTAATTGTGGTGATCAAATCCCTGGGATGCTTTTTCCCATGGGATCATAATGTGCTAGGAATGAAAGAGATATGAGCTGGTTTGCTACAKCAATATCAATCAAACCAGCTCCAAAAAAAAGGTTTTTTTTAAATTCTACTTTCAGCTGCTGTTGCTGCTCCCTGGCCAGAAACCCTACGTACTCAAGAGGATGCTCTTTTTCCCATTCTCCCTCCCCTTCCCTGGCTTAGTCCTATGACTTTCTCCTCTCCTCCTCTTCCTCCCTCTTTTCTTAGATTTATTGTTCTTAGACTGAAAGCAGGCATCAAAACCACCACAAACTGTTTTCTTAGGTTAGAAGCAGCCCTTCCTGTGTATTCTGTGTATACAGAAAGATTTGCTAATAGTTTGGATCAGGCACCATTCGCTGGAGGGAGCAGGAAGGACTAAGACAATGTTCTGCTGAAAAATTCTATATGAGAACAAATTGCATTAATGGAATGAAAAGACTACTCCTGACTTTAGAGGTCCCTCTAGAGCAGGTCACCACCAGTGACAGGGCATCAGTTGTGACAAGAATCCCTTGAAATCTCACCACACAGTGGGTGGCAATGCATTCTGACAAAACTGGGCCCAGTGTAATGGCATAAAGGGATTTTTATCATTGCTAAAWTTTAATCTGTGTTAAGGATGCAGGCATACATTGCCACTTGGTCAGTCCTTAAGAGCAGCTGAAAAGTTTCAGTTCCCAGTTTAGACTCAGCAACAAGTTCACTTCTGAGTCAGGTGTATTTTTTTTCAGATGTGAATCATCAGAGACACAACTGATTTGAGAGGTTTTTTCCTTGATCCCTGCCTAGGTTTAGTCCCTAATGAAGGACAASAGAATGTGTTTTTTTCCAAGTAACTCAATTCATTGTATGATGGGTTTGACTTTGATCATATATATTTTTCCTTTTTTTTTAGTCTTTAAGGGGAGTCTGTACAACTGAGTCAGTGATTTGTGCTGTGAAGGAGAAGTGTGAGTCAATTTTTTAAAAAATAGAACCAAAATAATTCTTATTAGGCAAAAACAGCAAGGCTGTTAGTTTTTCGCCCCATAGTCAGTCAGTAACAGAAGATTTTTCAGCTTTTGAATGAAAACCTGCAACTGTCCAAATGATGCACATCCTCTCTTTTTCTGATGTTTGGTGCTCTTTGTTACATATTTCATCACAAATTGAAGGGTATTGCATTGAATGGCATTCCCAGCCATTCCAGATAATCTGACGAAATTCTGCATCCGGCTAAATGATGAAACACGCTGGAGAGTTGCAATCGAAGCATTCAACTCCTCTTTGAAACTTGCTCCCTCTCGTGTTTAAGCAGAGCCAGTGCTTGGTGACTTTTAAATCCAGGGTTTTAGTCTAATTACATTGTAGTAATGAGGACATCTGTAATCTGTAAAATTGTTATAAAAAATTACTGTAGCTTATTTAAAAAAAAAATTGTTCAGTTAATGTTTTCTTAGAGACACTCAAGTGTCATTACATTGAATGCAAAGAGCCACACACATACCTTCCCATCTTGGTCTGCATTCTATCTTCCCTATATATAAAATCCTTTAATTTCACTATATTATTTCATTGATTTCCAAGTCTTATGGCATTAAAGAAAAATAATTTGTCTTAATTTTACAAACTTTATGTAGAAACCTCTTGTTATTTTTTTTTATATGATGTAAAGCTATTTGTTTCTCTCAAGCTAGAAAAAAATTGGCATGTAAGCATGCTTCTGATTTAAATCATAACCAGTTCTGCTGTATTAGAATTTGGACATGTTCTTACAACTCGAATAACATTGACTGGATAAAATATGAGGTATATATCATCTAGGCAAAATTTATACATAGCAATTGAAGTGTTTCTTGCATGCCTAAGATTGTAAGTCACCCAGACAAGCTTCTTACTGCACTGTGGGGAAATGCTGCCACCTGTTTGGTTTAGCTCTCTGCACTTAATAATCCAGAGTACTTTTCTGAGTCTAGACTCCTGCAGTCTTCTTTATATCCATTTTGTTTGGCTCAAGTGAAGGATATTTTAAACAAGCAGGAAAGGAAGAGTTTAAACTTCCCAGGTGAGCATTGTGAAAGGTGTTTTTAGATTGGCATGTTACATGGGGTGTGTTGCTGAGCTTGCAGATGGCATAAAAAGTTACTGCCTGTCAGGTGAGATGGAGTGACTGATTGTGTATGTGCACATTAAACCTGTCCCCACAGTGAAATAAAATGCCTAAACGAGGGAGGAAAGAAAGCAGGTACAGGTTCTCTTCTGCCAGATGCTTAGATTTGCTTATTTTTTATCTCTCGTAATCATCTGCCACAGAAATTAAAATGAGCGCAGGAGTGGGAGCAAAATCAGCTTGTGTCTTTTGAGTATGTAAAATACTATTAACTGATTCTCAGTCTCTTATATGGAGGAGAATAAGATCCTTGTAAACCCTTAAGCCACTGAAGTCAGTGTGAGTTTTGTCCTGGGACCATGAACAAATCCTTAAGAGGCATACTTCTGTCAAGCTATAAAATACCTTACTTTAGTACACAGTCAGCTACGATCAAATGCCAACAGCTGCACACATATCCAAGTGTCTAAAGCTAGAAAGAATCAGATGAAAGTTGTTTAGGCAGCCTAATGCATGATACCTTTTGTTTCTATATAGCACTGCCATTCTTTTGGCAAAAACATTTATGGAAGAATGCAACCAYAGATCCTGATAAACCAAGAAGGACTTCTATTACCACAATGTTTCTGCTGAGCTAATCATGAAAGAGCATGTGGTTAAATAAAAATTCCAAGAAAACTTCTATTATAAACTCTCTACATTTTCCTTTTCATAACATCATGTGATGCTGTCCTCATACTTTTAACAATGTAAAAGTAATCTTTCTGTAGAAGAATGATTGTACATGTGGAAAAAAAATGTAAGTAATTCAAATGCCTAACAATTAAATGGACACATAAGAATTTATAGTCCTTTCTTTAAAGATTCTTGAAGTCTTTATGTATAATTTAAAGTTTCTCTAAGTATTGAACCCGTTTTACTCTATCCACTAGCCCATAAACTTGTAACTATAATGGTAATAATGGCATTTTCTATATATTTATCATTCTCTAAAAATACATCTCTACATGCATGTGTGTAATATGTGCAAATTGGATTTTATTTTATAGCAACTTTTAGCAATGAATATAGATATAGGCAAATTCTTAAAAGATCTGCGTATTTCTGCTATGCTATTASCAGACATACTTTGTTTCCTAAATCACTATAAACTTTCTAAAACCAGCATTAATTCTAGAGATATTTCCATACTCAATTCATTTCCTCTAGCAGAAAGGATGTAATAAAAGMAAGCTCATACAACACATTATATTAACCCAAGAACCTGCCAGTCCAAAAGAATAAGTGAATGAGGATTAAAATGTTGTCTCATTATTGGAGAATGTAAAGTACTGAATGCAAACATGCTGTGCATATGTCATTGCCTTTGGCAGGAATGGTAATTGAAAGACTAAAGGAGAAGCGGGTCTCGTTATATGTCTGTTTTCCTGGGACTTAATAACCACTCCAACAGTCTGGAAAACAAAAGAGCTGTTTGTGTGTCATCTTGTTTCTTCATAAATATTCAGGGAAGACTTTTGTTGCTCTTTGGAAACTGGTTCTACAAACATTTTAAATATATAAATATGAATTGTTCATGCAGTCTTTGCTTTGATAAATACTCCATCCTGTTTGGCTAAGCCCCATGTAAGTGGAATTTGAATGGCAGAACTTCCTTCCTTACAGCTTAGCAAGGGTTTGAGTGGTAACCAGGCTCTTGCTTTCTGCTTTTTCTCATSAAAGTGTTTAATTGAGGTTATAGTGAGAGGGGAAGAGAGTTGGAGCAGGGATGTTGGTGGTGGAGGTGCATGGAAGCCCTCGTGCTCCACAGCCACCCACCCAGGAGAACAGCGTGAGGATGCCCAGGAGTGCCCAGGGCTGTTRTGAGCAGGGTGGGCTCCCAGCCATCCACTGCCAGGGCTGCCAGCCAAGAAACATGAAAGACTCGAGTCCAGTAAAGTTTGCATTAACAGAAACAGCAGCAGCCTTGTAAGATCTACTCTGTAAATACACTATAAATGTAAGAGATACCCTGTAGTCATTAAATTTTGTGAGGGAGATTTGGAGATGATCTTTAAGATCCCTTCCAACTGAAACCATTCTACGAATCTATGWTTTTATATCAAGTATACAGATTGCCTTTAATTTCCAGAATTTCCTGCCAGTAACTGCAGGCATCCACACAAAAATGGCTTCAGAAAGCCAAGAGTTCTCATCTGTTTGTTGTTGTTGGTATAATGTTAAAAYGGATGAAGAATCAAACCAGGAGAGGTAAGAATACAGAATCACAAAAAGAGCACCCAGAAAAATTCTCTTCATAACTTTTAAATAGATTTCTCTGGACTCTAAACTCAAAAATTCTTGCTGACAGATTGACCAGCAGCAAACTTTCCAACAGCAATTTAGGTATAATTTTAACTAATTTATTTTTTTTCCATTCTCTGTAAGAGAGTGATGAACTCAACACACAGGCTATGCATTTAATTCTAATTGTGCAATTTTTTAAGCATTCTTAATGGAGACTGTACATCTTGTTAAATTTCTGGAAAGCAGCCTTTTATCTTTGTTCTCAAGCTGACTGCTCTACCATAAAATAATGGAATCTTTGTGCTCACGAAAATGRCATTAGGAATTGAGTGTTCATCTCTCAACCTTCATATGGCAAATGAGCTGTACAAATGGGAGAGGGATGATCTGCAATGAATGTAGCATGAAGTCAGCAGTCTGTATCTCTCTCTTTTGTTTGGATAAGTTTCACACTTCTTGTTCAGATTAGCAAAAACAGAGCTGTGCTGCTGCTCTTTGCTGAATTCATTCCTTTTACTGCCTGCTTGTAAATTTTTCTGACGTGACCATAAGTATCATTATCCATATCACACTGATAAATGGAACACTAGCATCACTCACTAAAGCAATGGGTGCAGATGGGGGTGCATATTTCAATATGTAATCACAGTACTTTAAAGAACTGTAAAAGATAACTTATATTTAGTGTGCCACTGCCAAAAGGCTGGGTTTGGTGTTCCTAACAGATAGTTTTCTAGCCCTTTTTGAACACCTGCACTGACAAAGATCATGCAGCCTTCTTGGCTGCTTTTCCAGGGTGTCAGTGCCATTAAACTCAAAAACCCTCCTTACCACCTGTAATCTAGGTTTATAGAAATGTAAGGTCATTGTTTCTTGACTTAATGACCTCGGTCTCAGAGGAGAGATTATTCCATTTCTTTTTTATGCCCCAAGAATAAGCTTTCTACATATTAGAAGACTATTTTTKTCCTCTTAGATTTATGTTTAAGCTGTCAGATCACCCAGTGTTTTCCACCAAGCCTTCCCCCATACCCATGCCCTGACCTGGCATCATTTCTGTGGGACTGCCCGTTTCAGTTCTGTCCCACCTTTTAAAAGTTTTGTCTAGAAATTTAAGAAGGTTTCAATAAGTGGGGGAAAAAGGGAAAATAATTAATAGCCGGGATTTGTGCTCCCGACAGCCACGGCGTGATGGTTCTTTGACAGCAGGAGGGCTGCGGTGCTTGGCGGTGACAGCGCAGCCGCCTCGGCGGTGCCGGTGCCGGTCCCTCGGGTCCCCTTCGCTAGATGGCACCAGCGGATCTGTGGAGCCATGGAAGATTGGACAGGGGAGGGAATAGCGCCGGCGAGGACGGGCTCCTGCTCCGGGGAGCTGCTCTGTCTCCGGTGCCGTGCGGCTGGGCTTTGGGGATGGGGAACAAATACGCGCACATGGAGACCTTGCTTCCTCCAGCTGTGCCGGCTTCTTACACATCAATGAATGTCYTTATTCTGCGTCTCTCTGCGGGGTCTGAATGTGCCCTGACTCCTTGTTATTTAATCTCTTCGAGTGTTACCCTGATGGCCCTTCTTGGTACATCTTGTTGGTATTTCTTTAGTACACAGGGACTGGAAATAGACTTCTGCAACCTCGGCCGGAACCATGAAAACTACTTGGTACATGTGTGAATTGAGAGCTGTATGGACAAAATAACTAGTGTGAGATCCCAGGCAAGAAGAGCAATGGATTGGTCTCGTAGAGTTTGGTAATTCTGGTCTGTTACACTGCAAACTAGCATGGTAATGTRAAGCAAGGGAGTGAATTCTTTTGAGAAATAAATAATTTCCTCTGAAATATAKCAACAGGTCCTGTCTCACCTCTAAAGTTCATCCTTCCTGCTTTGTAGTGCATTGGGGAAATGTTGCTATAAATGTTGATATAAATATTTACATAAAACCAGAAGGAAAGGAAAAAAACAAGGAGAGAAATAAATTCTGTCTCCAAGATTTGTGTATACAAAACTATGTAAGGTCATTCAAACTACCTACATCAAGACAACATCCTTACAAGTGTCATGTGTCAGCAGTTATGGTAAAGTCAGGCTTCAGACTTTGTCACATACCATGTGCTTCTCATAATTTCTTTAGTTTTTGTTGTTACCCTTTTCTAAAGGAAGGGATCTGCAAACTTGGCATGAGAAGGCAAAGACTGCAAAGCAGTGCTAACTCTGGCTTTGAGAGCAGTTAAATCAGCCCTTTGAGAACACCAGTAAGATCAGAAAACACATAAAAAATAGCCTGGCTTTCTCTTTCAGTGTCTGTGAAGCTCAGTAAGAAGTAAGAATAACACTACATGCAAGTGCCATGCCAGCATCTGGCTTTGGCATTGCACTCCTAGGAGTCTTGGCTGTTCTGCATCCAGGACACTGCTGGTGTGGTGGGACACAAGGCAGGGGGTAAAGATTAGGGACAGATTGAATGGGGTTCTTTCAGATAGGAAATGGTGAGGGGTGTCAGGAAATGATACTTTTTAAGCTTGCTTGAAAACTTTTTGAGGAAATGTTGTTTAAATCATACATTTTCAAGAAATGCTACAGCCTCACCTTGAAGTTTACTTTGGTTAGAACCAGCCCTTAAACCTGGCACAGCCTTGAGGTTCTGGGCTGGCCATCAGAGGTCTTTGGTTCTACCCCCTGCTRCATGGTGGGAGGGASGGTGTSATGTTCAGCTAAGAGATGTCAGAGYGGTAATAGCTTCTAATTTAGATAATAGTACTTCCTTTTAAATGTAGCTTAAAGTTCTGTGCTGCTCCTGACAGGCTTTGTCATGGGAACCTCGCCTCAGAATCACAAGTGWGAGAGAGAGAGTGGTGCTTCCTGCCTCACCGTATTAAACCAGAAAAAAACAACATCTGCTCTCAGCTTCCTAGATTTGCTTAGATTTCTAGTCAATCAGGCCCTTTYTCATTGGAGACCTATCTTTAGCTACCAAAGCATTTTAAATTTTGCAGTAAATTTTTCRTAGGCCACAGGAGTAGAAAATAAGTAGAAGAGGAAATGACCCATGAAATATTTGCAGAGGTGATGTTTTGTGTGTGTTCTGCTAAAATGTTTCCTTCAGTGTATTAAGTGTTTATACAGCACTGCAGCCACTATTAATCCAAGCAGTCATGTTTTTCTTAGCCCACCATGGACCTTTACCTTATGGTCACCTCTTTGAAATTAATCAAGGTGAGCATAGAGTTGTCATCACTGGAAAATAGTTTATTATTTTAGAAAATGTCATCTATTTCTGGCGGACCAAAGCTGGTTGTTGCTAAAAATACTGAGAATGTTAATGTTACATGGGCCATAAACATCTTTCACAGATACACAGGCGAAAGAGGCAAATGCTGATCCTGTAGTTCCACTGACAATAAGTGATTTGTTCAAAACTCAAGTGCCACATGCAAAGCATTTACATTATGATCATAAAAATCCTTGCTTTTCTGAGAACACAGGAGGAAAAGTTTTYTCTTTAATTTGATTTGACATCCTAATATATGTTTCCCTATTTATGGGTATGCATTATTAATAAATTACTATCCTTAATACTGTTTTTTCATTTCTCCTCATATATCTTACCTCCTCTCCTCTGTCTGATTTTGGGKKTTTTTTTTCCYTTTTCCTATTTCTGTTTCATTTGTATGTACAAGAAAATCTTGATAGTATTTTGCAGGCAGCTACTCATGTATCTGGGGACATAAGTTAATACTTAGCTACAACGAGCAGAGGCTCTTCAAGTTGCCCCRTGATAGACAGCAACTCACTGAGATGTCATTCTGAATTTTTGGTCTCCACTGGCCAACCCACCCATACTCCTTTTTTTCCCCTCTTTTATCACAGAAATATTGCTTCTCTCTTTTTTTTTCAGGTGAGACTGAGAGATTTGGTGCCATAATATTAMAATCTCCTTTGTCTCCAAACTTAGTATCCTCTTCTCATGTCTGTTCCTGATATACAAATAAGTGTAAAGGGCTGGTATTCTTCCTGCCTGGATTGGACCAGGGTYTTTAGCACTTTGGCCTTTTAAGAAATGGCACAATTTTTCTAAAGAATTTCTCAGCCTTTCTAAAAAATTGACACAATTGCAGAAAACATAAAAACTCTGAATATTTAATATCTGTCACTCTTCATTTTTGTTCTGATGGCATTTGCCTCTTTCTAACCTCCTGTCTTCCAGGACTGTCATCCTTTTATTCTATTTTTTTAAAGTTTTTGTCTCCTGGGGGAAGGAGGGGATAATTTATCTCTTCCTGCTGCTCGCTGTTCGTGATATCAGCCTCATCCCAGGCCTCCTGAATGTAACCATATTTTGTCCAGTCATCCCTGCATCATCCTTCACTTCTTTTCTTGTCTTGATTTATGTCACCATTTCCTTCCCTCTGTCTCTCATTTTGCTTCTGTTGCTCCTTCAAAAACACACACTTCAGCTTAAATAAAAGGGAGTAAAAGACAACTTGCCTGMTGTAATTTTAACCATCACCCCCTTTCTCCTTTCTTTCATTAGATGAAATTTAAATTCTTTTGCAGACTCTTCTKTGATTAAGGTATTTCCTTGTGTTTWTGTTGAATGCTCTTGACAGTTAAGTTAGTTTATTTAGGAAAGAGATGACAGCAACAATGATCAAAGAAGTGTCTCTGTTCAGCCTAAAAACCTGAAGTGCTGTAAGGTTTCAGTGCATAGGCATATACAATGAATATAGTTACCTGTATCATTGCTGATCGTAACATTTATTGCAGCTCTGCTCTTTTAATCAAATTAATAACTGTTACCTGCAGGCCTGCATTATGACAAAAATTAGGGGAGAATTATAAGTTCTTACTCATGGAAGAGCTACAGAGAATTTGGCTATGGGTATTAGTAGCTAAGCTATCATATTGCCTTTGAGTTTAAAAGTCACATCCCCAAATACTACTTTCATTGTAAGAAATTGTTAGTTGTTAAAGCCACTAAATACAAGCTACAAATTGGCAGCTGAAAGGTTGTTTTTCTTGGCTGAATTCTAGGGATTTTTTTTTAGCCTCATACTTCTCTGCTTAGCTAAATTGTATATATAGAGGATAAATTATTTTTAATTTAATCAAGTAGGTGCCCCTTAGAAGCAGTGACAATACTAAGAAATGCACTGTTCCTGTGTTTTAGTTCTGGACCGAAACCTTTCCAGAAATGTGCCTCTTGAACATTTTACCATTTTATAATCCAAATAACAGTTAAGGGATGAAAACTGCAGTGTCCTGGTAGTGGGGATTTACAGACATTGAGTCCAAAGGAGTCCAAGGCCAATGGGTGTGAACTGACCCTGCCAGGGAGAAGCGGTGTAAGGCAGAGCAATCCATAATTATTTTTTCCACAGATACAAGTATTATGCTGGAACATCAAACTGCATACTTCCATAAAGTAATTGTGTGACTGTAGAAGAGGAGGGTGGTTGGATTAAGGACTGGATTATTGTCTGTGCTGGAAGACACAGCAAGCATTTTACAGGCTCTTTCTGATTTTGGTCTGCTGTTGTGCATTTCCAGCATTTCCCACTACATAATTCCCAACTGCGGGCATCACACAACTGCTATCACAACTGTGTTACACACAGTTAAACTGCAAGTCAAGACAATGCAAAGAATGTCCTGATTGAATTAATAAGACAAGAAAAAACAAACTCTAAACCGGACACTAAGAGAACKTCTGATAATCTAGATAGGAAATCACATTGCTTTGAAATTACACCAGGATTTTGATCTGATAAGAGGTTCTGGCAGGACTTTAATACATGGTGGTTCTAGACAATTCATTTTAATTGYTTATTTTTCTATCTTCAGCTGGAAAAAATCATTTTTCCTAAAAGGATACTTGGTGGGGTCTAAAGGCAATTTTTACTTTTGAAAGTGTACATGGAAAATTATTATAAATCCCTACAGAGACTAGTTGCTAATTTGGTATTCCAGGCTGTWTTTCAGAGATTTGAGATAAACTTCRAGTTGTTTAGTAACAAGAATGGAAATTGAAAAAATTGCATTTGTTCCATGGTAACATATATGTAATAAATTCCAAAGTTGCRTGTAAAATGCTTAGATATTCACTTTCCTTCTCCATATCATTGGATTAAGTTTTCTTCTAAAATCAYAGGGGGTAAATTGTTATGTTGATTGTCATGGTCTTCTTGTTTCAATCTTTTTTTAATTAAATACTTTTTTGTATTTTGAGTAAGTGTTCACACTGCCAAAGAGCCAGAGGTTACTAATGAAGGCTTTGGCATGCTTGAAGGTAACTGAAAATAACAGAGACTTTGAGGTGAAAGTTGAGACAGTTGTTTTGTTAAAGTTGTGCTTTTTCTGATTTGTGGGTACGCATTAATACGTGGCAATGTCCATATAGCTGTATATTAAGTGATATTCATAAAACAGACAGGAAAAAAAAGTAGAGATTTTTATTTTAGGCAGTGTACAGATAGCAAACTGTCAGATGTAGATCTGGCACTGACCACAAGTCACTTTGATGCATTGAATTTGTGGACCAACAAAACTTTTCTAAAGTTTGCTTATAGCTCCATTTTTAAAAGCATTTTTTACTTTGGGTGGCTTATAAGCATTATCAGGAAGGTATTGCAGGCTAGAGAAATTTCTTCTTTCTTGAGAAAAGTGTTATTCTGAAGAATTTTTTTCATTGTTTTTTAAGAATARATCTGTATGACAGTTTACTATTAACTTTTTTTGCCTTTGCTCTGTTGGCTGTGATAAATTTTTTTTTTTTTCAGATTTCTCACTGGCGCTTTGCTTAATAGAGTTTTTTTCTTACTTTTRTGGGGTTTTATTGTTTGAAAAACATGTATTTATGTTAGAAAAACATAGAGTAACATATGTCATAGTGGGGGAAAAGGCTTCATTTGTCATTAGGAAATCATTCCATTTGATTTTGACAAATTGACGTGATGCTATTTCTCCATCATATATTAAAGCTTCTTAAAGCACAATTCTTTTTGCCAATAAAGTGCTTGTGGCTCTTCTCTGCTCCTCAAAACTGGCTTTTGCTCTGGGCTAATGAACAAATTTTTTGGCTTTATTTTATTTGGCTTTCAATCAAATCTTGCAAGCTTAGGTGGTTAAACTCATTAACAGGTGTGTGTTTGTATTCCACCAAGCTTTTCACCAGATGCAGTACGATGTAGGGAATTAAGTCAAATTCTACTTTCCTGGCCACGCTGGCCTAATTACAGTAGAATATGCTTTAATGAGGGTTTTTCTGAGCTGCCTCTGCCTGATATGGCAAACAGCCCAGAGGCAAATTTCAGATTGCAGTGTCAAGAACTGATGCATCGCTTGTCTGCAATTAACAGCTGGGCTTCAGGATCTGGATAGAAAGCTAAGATATGACTCTCTTTCAGATTTGTATTGAATCCGGAGTTCAAATCCTGTTGGCCTGTTACGTATGTAACTTAAAGGCCAAATAAAATATCACAAAGAAGATACTGCACTTGTTATGGACAAAGTAGACAGTGTTGATTAAATTAGCTCAAAGTCTTAAAATTACACATCAAAGAATGGCCACAGAGGGCAGAAGGCTTTTCATAAGGAAAGAAAAACAATGTAGTGTCCAAGAGTAAAACAGATCTTCTTGTCTGAGGGTAAAAAGCTTGATAGGTCACTGGTTATAAAAATGACTTTTGCCATCCTTATCTTAATTGTTTGGACCTGTGAAAGCTAATGCCAAGCCTGCTTTGTGTGTCCCACTTAATTCACATCTAATGTTGTGCACTTTCCAAAACACCAAAAAAGAAAAATTGTCCTAGTATAGCATATAAAATATAATTGCTAACGATAATATTGAAATAAAATGCAGTTTCTGCTCCTAGAAACTCTATTACTCATGCCAAACAATATTCATGCCCCAGGAAAGAAGGAGGAAAAACACAACAGGAAGCCTTCTTTCGTAAATCTGCTTTGTTTAATCAAAAAAATCATTGTTCTTGGCTAGCTCTCAAGGCAAATGWCATGGCATCCCATAATGCTGGCTGCAGGAACAGGCTCATATTCCCCTGGTGCACACTTTTACACAGCCTGACCTAAATACAACGAAGAACTGGAATAGTGACCTGGTTGYGAGTTGGGAGATTTTGTTTGAGAGACTCTCCTCGGATATATTAGACCACTTTTTTTGAAGAAATCTGTCAAGTTGTTGTACAGAATAATACTTTTTTGCCTCCTGTCTAGCTCCAGGAATAACAGCCAATTTGAAACTTCTTTTGGAAGACTTTTGTTCCCTGCCATCTGTAAATTTTTGAATGTGTAGTGTATGAAATGCTGTTATGTTTAGCACCCAGCAGCTTTCAGTCTTTCTTTGATACTACTGTTTCAAACATGCATGTTCTCTTTCATTAAATAGCTAAAGTTCAAGTGGTTTAAATCTTATTTTTTCAAACTAGAGAACAGCATTACTCACATACCAGAAGGCTAAGTAATGTCTGGGATTTATTAAATCATTCAGCAAAGTTGACCACAGACAGTTGCATATAGAACAAGTGCTGGAAGAAAAATAATCCATGATGATGTTCATTATACTATAACACACACAGACTTAGAGCCAAATACTTGGTATCATTTCTGTCTCTACAGTTATTGTGTTTCTTTTTAGACCTTTAACTAGCTTGACAGTTTTGGKTATAGAGGGTTTGAGCACAGAGGAAATATGTAGGTAAGCTTAATGTTAATTTGACCTGTAGGTAAAGCAGCTATGGGCTATAACAAGATGAATATTTATTGGTGACTTTAATGAATAGGTAACTTTTACTGCCAAGTTAGTGTTGTTCCACACTTTTTAAAAACCTTGCATTCCAAGTGTATTTGCAAAATTCTGTTTCTGTTTTATTTGGCAAAAAAGAAGCATTATTGAAGCTGGAATTGGAACTGGATGGTTTTTTTGCATCTGTTCTTAGCATTCCAAATACTTATGAGTCTTTGTCAGTTTTATCAACCTTTCAAAGATAAAGTGTTGCTTGTGAAAAATGCAATAATAAAATGGATGTAACTGATCAATCAATGCTAATCTAAAGTGTCAGAAGTAACTGAACAGGTGGTTTTTTCAGAATTTCAGGTCCTTGCCATTTTCTAAGCATTAAAATCATTTTACAATCACAAATGGAATATCTAAAAATTGAGCAAAAGCATCAAGAAATAATTATTTCCTGCATAAAACTGTAATCTGCAGTTTCTGTGCTATTAACTACTATAAGCAAAAGAACATCAAACAAAGTAACTATGAAAATTCCATAATCAAAGAGAAAAGTCATGCAAATTTATTTCTGCTACAGTGAATCATCTTGGTTTGATTGTGGGTTTCGGTTTATATTAAGTTAGAGGCCAGGGAAAATTTTTCACTTTGCTTTGCCTTTTTTTAATTGTGTTKCTTGCACATGAAAGATATTTGTTGTGTGGATTAAGTGGCTTGTGAGCAGGATTGGATAACATAATTATGTTTTAATTTTTTTAGAAAACTGTGGGACGTATTTCCCAGAAGTGAAAAATCATCCAGACAAATATTTACAAAAATGTCCCGAGTCTGTTAAAAAGTGGCTGAAACAACTGAAGAATGCCGGGAAGATTCTGCTATTAATTACTAGTTCTCACAGTGACTACTGCAGACTTCTGTGTGAACATGTTCTTGGGTAAGTACAAAGCCCATTTCAAATTGTATCTCCTAAAGAGCAGCTGGAGATAAGCCTGAAATACTGGGAAGCTAATTTGAGTTTTGTTTGTATATGGTGAATTAGTTGGTTCTGAGTTTTCTGGTGGACCCCTGTCCAGGGAAGTGTTACAGGGTGCTTGAGACAAAGTAATCTGTCTGTGAGCTGTGTCTGACCCACAGCACACTTCTATCCTGCATCTTTTGGGGGGCACCTGATGGGATTGAAAATGCTGGGGAATTATCTTTCAGGCCAATATCCAATGCACCACCTGATTCCTAATTTTATCATAAATTTTGCTACTTTTTCTTATTCAGGCCACTTCCTTTCTTGCTTCTCCAGCAGTGAATGCAACTAGTAGTACTATTTAATTTCCTTACAGTAAATCTATAGGAAAAGCTTACCAATACCTTTTCCCCTTAACGGTTTCCAAAAGATGGCTGTGCATGAGAAATGTGCTTCATCACAGCAGAAAAGATGAAACAGACAGTTCTTTGCACTTGGCACCTGGTTGAGATTGTAGTTGCTGCTCACAACAGCTCTTTCTAGCATAATGTTAAGAACATGATTGGTCAAGTCAAATTCAATGAAATTCATCAGAACCATTACTTACACACCTAGAAAAAAGAATTAATCAGTGAATCAAATAGTAAACTAGGTGACAAGGGGACACTATTAATTTTTCATTAATCAAAGAAACAAAGCAGTCCAATGTGAGCCAACCTAAACTATCAGGTTATGCCAGGGAACAGCAGTTAATACAGCAACACTGTAAGAAAACCACGGGTAAGGTAAAAGACAGAGCTACCTTCCAAAACCAGTCCTGCCAGTATCACTTCTCTTTTGTATTCTCCAGGCTTAATGCTAAAATGAACCATCAGCTGTGCCAGTTCTCACTGCTTTGCATGAACTTGCTCATTTGAGGGGCAAATCTACCTCCTGACAAAAAGCAATTCTCCTTGTGATCAACATGCCTGTGGATTAACTCTTTAGTGTAGACCTGTTTAGTTATTTTCTAAATTAAAATGTGGTATAAAAGTATGTTCTTGGCCACATAATGATTTTGGCTTTCTATTCCTTGGTGAATAGTGTTCAGCTGTTTAAGGCAGCCGTAGAAATGCCGCAGAAAACAGTAAGCAAGGTATTAGAGACAGCCAGATGCCTTTCAAAAGAAAGAAAGRAAGATGTTCTGCTAGAAGGATTCTGTATCACTCCTTCTTTCCACACTAGTGAAGGATGTTCTGCAGTATTTATTATAATCATATTTTCCAGTGACTCATGCAGTGTGTGTTCCAAGTAGCTTCTGGAGAACTGAGTACTCCACTGTCCACTGGGCATTATTGAAGTGGGTTTTTTTCCCTGAAAATCTAAATTTTAAATTGGTTTTGTTTTTTCCATTTGTCTTACAGCAGACAAAAAGACTGCACATACCTGCGCCTCCTTTTGCTGTAATGGAATGCAGTTTAGGTTCACACCTATAATATATGTCCTTAACTTTAATTTGACCAGGCTAACTGCATTTTATTCTTGGCATCAGCATTATGTTTTATTCTTGATGTCAGCACTTATGAATGGCACCTACGTAGTCCTTTATTAATTTCTATCCCTACTTCTTTCAGTTAATCAATACGATACTGAGAAGTCAACTGTATTGTATTAAATAAAAAAGCTCTAATGATAAAGATGAAAAGCAGATATGCTTGTGAAATTTTGTGCTCTTACTCCTAATATCCTTACCTTATAACTCCTTACTTTTTTGCTAAGAAATTTTTGGCTGTGAAAATTATTGTCTTCATAAAATCTGTGCTGGGAAATTCATGCTTGAGTGGGTCATTTACCATTCCATGAGAAAAATATCCCAGTTGTGTTCATCTGACCAAGTCGTCCTTAACTAAAACACATTTTGGTAGGGCGTGTAAGAAAAGAAACAATTTTGAAATAAAATGTTTCCCTGCCAGAGTGAAGACTTTCTGCTGGGACTGACCAGTATATATGACAGGTAAACCTACAGAACCAAATGCCGGTTCATTCACACAGCAGCAGCATCACATTGTGACGTTTCAGTCTTATATACCATGAGGATGCTCTCCAGTTAACTGAACATTTAAGTGTTGGCAGCAGCACGCTAAAAAATGCTCGGGACTTTTTGAAGCTGGTCATTTTGTTTCCTTCTGTGGTTAATGGGAGAAAACCACTGGGCATTATCCTTGGCAATTCATTCTGCATTGTAGAATTATGTCTGCAACAAGTGGGATGAATTACCTTTCAGGAATGTGGATTTCTCTCCATTGGCTCCATCTGTGGTGCCAATCACTGTCTGAATTCAGTGTGCAATTTTTAGGAGGTTAAAGTCATGATACATGCATGAGACACATCCTACCCTTGTGTCAGCTATTTGCTGTAACCACAGGCCACCCCACCAACTGCTGACACTAACTGGAACAGATTTGATTTATGTATGGTGTTACATAGTGATGTAACACAAGGTCTCTCATAAAAACAGTGGTTTTGTACATGAGATTTAATATACTGTTTCAAAAAACGGCCACAGATAACACATCTCCATACGCAAAGTACAGTCTTTCAACAGATCAATAAAAAGTTACCAAATCTTCCGAAAACTCTTTGTTTGTTCAGTTTCAAATTTTTTTAAACAAAGCACTTGCCACTGTTTCTACAAATCATAGAATAATAGGATCATTTAGGTTGGAAAAGACCCTTAAGATCATCGAGTCTAAGCCTTAACCAAGCTCCTCTATGTTCACTAAGCCATATCACCAAGTGCCACATCCACACATTATTTGAACACTTACAGGGGTGGTGATTCCCCCACTACCCTGGGTAGCCTGTTCCAATGGCTGACTACCCTTTCTGTGAAGAAATGTTTCCTAAATTAAATCTGAACCTGCCCTGGTTCGACTTGAGGTCATTTCCTCTCATCCTCTCACTTGTTAATTGTTCTTTTTTGAGCTCCTGAAATGTTTGCTTTGTTTTGCAAATTYAAGCTTAACTTACCCATGGAAGCATTATTTGCACCAGAGGCTAATTTGAAGAGTTTAGTCGATGTTTTTCACTTCAAAACAGAAGAGCCGGGCCTGTTTGCTCAGCTTCTGGAATSTTCCACACGGAAATAAATTTTAAAAACACATCACTGTAATATTTGATACTGGTTCTTTTATAACAACAAATGTTTACATATGGTYACAAGCGCAGAAAAATAGACAAAGCTAAAATTTCATTAGAGGAAGTAAATCTAAAGGACTTTTATTTTAAGTCTGGAATATAATTTTGAGCATAAACCAAAAGCTCTCTCTTATAGTGAGAGCATTCAGTTTTTGATAAGATATCTCAGTCCCATGGAACATTGTGAAATATTTGAAAGTGATACAGTTATCTGGTTTACTTCTMGCAAGCTTCCGCTACTGCTGATAGCATTTCAGTGCCTGTGTCCACCCTGAACTTGCCATCTGTGATTTTTGTTCGATGSAAGAGTATCCTTCATTTTTTGGATACTGTAGGGAATGAAGTCACCGAAGCAATGGAATATTTTTAATAAAATAAAGTACATCATAGATGAGGAATGTTTACATTTTCTTATATACCATGCTGAGGCATTCAAACCCATTTAAATTGATGGGATTTCCCCAGTAGAAGTACCAATCCRTATATATCGACCTAACAATCCCTGAAAAATCTGAATTTAGTGGTGGGATTTAGCTGGCAGATTATAACTCAAAGCTGAGGGGTGTTTATTTGTATCCACATGTCCAACCTCCCTGTAACTAGCAGGGATGTAATGAAAGCAGCCAGTGKAGTCTGCAGAGGGAGTTTAGCTATCAAAATGGTGCTTCAATTTTGGAATATGTGAAATGACACTTTAAACTTCATTGGCTGTTAATTAGATCTCTGTTGTCTGCCCATGACATCTTAGGCCTGTGCACACCAAAAGTATGGATTCAACAATGTAAGCACCTGTGTTTAAATGTCTTCAATTCCTTCCTACCCCAGCCCTTCATTTATTCTTCTTTGTAACGAAAAGCCCTCATTTACAACTTTCTGTTCGTGTCTGTGCATATGTTGCCATCTCAGATAAAAATATGTCATCTGCTACATGTTCTCCTAAGATCAAGGAACATCTTTTTACAAATAATGAGTGATCCCAAAGATAAAGCACTGTGGATTGGAGTCCCTTTTGGCAATCTCAGGAAAAGAAGGGCAATATTGAAACAATTGAGRAAAGAAAAGCGAGAGAAGCAAGTGCATTAAAGTGCTTTGGTATTTTCTTAAATCTTAAAGAGTACTTTTTGGCATCTTAGCTAATTCATTAGTATAACTAATTAAATTTCCTGTATTTTATAGGAATGATTTYGAGGAGTATTTTGACATTTTGATCACAAATGCTTTGAAACCTGGTTTCTTCTCCCATACACCAAACCAAAGACCTTTCCGAACTCTTGGTAAGTTGCTGCTGTAAGTCCCTTCTTGTCTGCTTACCTCTGGGGAAAAAAAAAAAAAAAGAAAAGAAAAAAAAGCATTAAGGCAACTGAACACTGGCAGTGAGGTGAGAAGTGAACTCCTGAAATTCTTTTAAAACTGTGGGACACTGAGAAATCACAATGTTGAGGACAATTAAAAATCAGAGCTGTGATAATAATTAAAATTACATTGAGGCTCATTAATGAAAAAGAAWCTTTTTCATTATTGTGTTGACAGGGTCATGCACAGAAAATTAAATTCATTTCTGGGAAAAAAAAACATACTATAAATACTTAAAGAATTTTAAGAAAATTCAGAGAACTGTACAAATAAAATTGCAAAGCTGAAGGAAAGGATTTATGATTAAAGGCTGACAGCATTAAATGTGTTTACTTTGGCTAAATAATGACAGAGTAGGTAAAAAGGAAGTGCCCCTGTACTCACWAATTTAATTAAAACAATCTGAAACACTTGGCAATGTTGTCCATTAGGTAATTWAGGTCGTAACACAAGATTTTTAAGAGTAGTGTTCATTGAACTACAAATAACAATATAACATTGCTGAATACAGTTAWTTTTTCCATATTTTGGTAAATACCTCCATGATTAAGTGTCACCTGAAAATTAATCTTATAGCCCAAATAACTTAAGTCAGCATACACTGAATTATATTGTATCATTTTATGACAGGAAAGTTAGTGTTCCAGCCCAAAAGAAATTTTGCTTGCAGAACATTTACAGTAAAACTGAAACAAGCAGCAGAAATACATATTGAAACTACATTTTAATGTTTCACATTTTTATATAGGAAAATAAGTAAGAAGTATCTTAAGTGTGATTTTTTAAGGATTAGTTCAAGTAGCTGCCAAGTTGATAATTAGAGAAAAAATAATCTCAGATGAAAAATTAAAACTATTTCTATGAAAGGAGGGAGGGAAGTAAAATTATAAAGGGTGAAATAGGCTCAGTTTTGCTACCATTTGGTTTAGTTCTGTGTAAGACAAAATGAAAATAAAATGTAATTCACGTTGTATTTTTTTTAAACAATTTGATTAGCCTGACTTCCTAAGGAAATCCTGCTGTGTCCCTCTGTCAGTAATCCAGCCAGCAACTTTTGAACCTGTTGGGCAGTTTCAGTAAATTTAATAGCCAAAAAGCTCCAAGGTGCTTTGATGAGGTGGGGTTTTTTTTGTGCAAACAAGGGCAGAATAGAAAACCAAGTTATTGTCTTGATCTTGTGTAGCATTGGCYTAATCACCACATGATATTGTAAGGAGCAATTTCCATGAAGCTGCTTCTTTCTCTGCATTCTCACRGGAAGAGCATTCCCTGGAGTCCTCTTACTGATTCAGTGGTTTTCATTCACTTTATATCTTGTGACAGTCAATCACTCATTACATTAATACCTAATTAATGCAAAATAAAATGTATTTTCTATTCTGTACACGTCACTATCTAAATAGGTAAGGGACAAACATAAATAAAGAAATTATCAGATAAATAATTTGTTGAAACTACTAACCTGGGATTGGATATTTGTTTTTATGTATTTGTATTCCATTGACAGTAACTGGTTTCTTCTGGAAGACCAACCACAACATTCAAAGCAAAGGTTTATAAACACAGGACWGGTTTTTAGAGACATGTTTAAAAGTAATGTAGAGCTTGTTTAAGAGTACATGAAGTTTAAACTGTAAAAGTAGGAGCATTTATATGAGAAAATGCCTGAAATAATAATATATTTTTATAATGTTTATTTTGCTGGCCTCCCTCTGTGTTCCTCACAGCAGATGGAACAGTATTCAGTGAAGTTTCTAATAAGTTGATGGGGAGCAGCTTTCCAGTTTTCAGAATTTGTTTAAGGCTTGATTTCATACCGGAACYACTGAAAAGTCAAAATTTCCRTTTCTAGTTTCTTTCTTCTTGGCAYKACAGACTTCAGGCAGAAGGSTTTGGCCTCTGTACTGCAGRTCAGGGAGACACAATTTCATTATTTTTCTTTTGARAAAGTAAAAATCTATAGGTGGACATCATAGTAAATATTTTCTGAAAGCATAGAGACTAAAATTTTGCTAATGTAATTTAGGGGAAAAAAAACCTTGTTCTGAGAAGAAATGTGTCATAGAAAATGAGCTGAAGTGACTGCTTGTCATTGCTATCCATTTCTCCAGATCTGAGTCTCAGCCATGTCCTTCCARCCATAAGTAGGTCTGAGCTGCAACAAATTCCTAGTGATACAATATTTKATAGTGTTATAAATGGATTTAAGGATAAGGCACAAAATATGGAATGTGTTCTTAATTTCAAACATCCCAAGTGTTGCATTTATGCTGGAGACAAATGTTATTTATCTATAACAGGATTTCTGCTGCAGATTCACTAAGGGAAAGGTTTTAAAATTTACTAAAGAAAAGGATAAATTCTTTTCAGTGAATAAGTTCAAAAGGCAATTGTGTTCAGTAGGCATTTGAAGGAGAACGAGAAACAGGATGAGATGACAAAGGAGGCATTGTCTGGAAATGTGATATTGGGTAACTGCTCTGCAGAAGTGGTTTTTTTTTTTTAGTAGACAAGTAATTTTAGAGSTAATCCATTTAGAAACCATGAAAAATTATTTTAATTGCTCCATTAAAATTGCATCACTATTTCATTTGAGTTTCAAGATGTGCATCATTTAAAGTAACCCAAACATTATTTGAAAGCCKAAAAGATTTGTGTGACTGGGGCACTGAAAAGCACAATAATTAATTATTTAATTTTGCATAATTGTTTTTCACAGTACTATTCTGTAAAATGGAGGAACAATTTATATGCATCTTTTCAGATTTTAGGACAGCTACACTTATGCAAAACAGTTTTTATAATTAGGGGTAATTTATGTAGCAAGGAATATATTTTGTGTAGCAAGGAATACATTTTGTGAGAACAGTACTGCACATAATAAAATCCCCAGATTTTGCTACCATAATCTCAATACTCCATAATTTATTCATYATTCACAAGGTTATGTTTTCTTTTACATAGGAAAATTCCTCTCATGGTTCTTGAAMGTACTAATAATATCTTGAGCTACAGGATCTCAGGATCAGGTTGAAAATGTTTGTGTAAATCCTATGTTGACAATGAAGGATTTTCTTTGCTTTCAACAACTACACCCAGCTTAAAATAATTTGTTATTCCATGAAGGGCTTGAAGGCATATAAATAGAAAATACAGTTGTGAATTATATGATAATCTGCAATACATGAAGATTTCTGTAACATTTGACAACAGAGCTTTTCGTTATCACATCACTTTTTAATGCATATCCAAATACTATCCTGACTGCCAGCTTTGATCATTGCCAAATATATCTTTTACTATCCAAAATTATAATTGAAATGCTAAAGATAACCCTTAATTCCCTGAAAGCCTTCTCTAAGTCTGTTCTCACAGACTTGCTTGGTCTTAAAGAAGGCTTATATATCTTTTATTTTCAGCTCAGGCACAGTTACTGTCTTTTCTGATCTGGGCTTCTTTTTTCATAAATTGAAAATGTATTGCTGGCTGTTCGGTGTCTGAATTTAGAATACATAGTTAAAAACTTCTGTATATCCTCGTGTGTGTGTGTGTGTGTGTGTGCATATGGCTGAACAGGCTGGAAACAATCCTATAGATGGAGTGCCATTGCCACATTCCTGTGAGTTCATGTGCCTTTATCCTATGCTCATAGAAGAAAAAAACTGTCCTGGTGCAGAGAGTCTCAGGTTTTTGAAGCYTGCTTTCACTTGCACTTTTTCCTGAACTTGAATTTCTGTCCAGCTTAAGGTGCCATGCAAAATGTAGCTTCCAATTTAAGAAACTTTCAGTCCTTCATTTTATTATGATTTTCTGGTAACTGCCATTTTAACAGTTCTGTGCAGAGCCTTTTTTCTCCTTCCTAGCCTCCATTCTTCCCTAGCCTTCTAAAAATACAGGAAAACTCTGTGAGGCAAAAGGACCAATTAGAAAAGAAGATAAGGGCACAGGATATAAAATACYATACCTCTGCCTGAAGACCATCTGTGATTATTAGGGACTGCAAGACTTCAGAACGTGCTGATGCCATGTCTGCTATTTGAGTTTTCTGTTGCCATCTTTTGTGACATCTGGGCTTGACTATGCCAGTGATGGGCTATAGAACTGGGTGAAGAATCAGGGTTGATCCTGATCAGCATGGGTTTTTGCATTTATGTTCTAAAGATTTGTAGGCCTGAGGACTAAAAAGGACTGAGGACTGGGATCAGGAAGGAGGTGCCTTCCTTCATCTGTAAGGAATTTAACTTCTTTTCAGGTTATTCTTTTTATTTGTGATTTCTTTTACCACAGAAGAATACCAAAATACTACCAAGTAAATTTCATAAGACCTTTGGCAAAACTATAGAATATGTATGAAAATATGGACATTTTGAGATATTATGTAGCACTATTATATAGGCCTCATTTAAATAGTTTGCATTATTCACTCATTTGAAAAACATAAATGTCATCTCTAGAAAATTCTGTTAAAATTTTCAACTAAAACTCATTGAATTGAATCTACAATGTAGCTCAATTGCTRTAATTGCTGTATAATAGGTATCTCAGTTGCTACTTCTCCCGGTGAAGGCTACCTTGATTAAGAAAAAAATATTCCTTTGTTTTTTTACATCAGCCTGTGAGGTTAATGCATGAAAGCATTAGCTAGTCTTTTTTGCTATTTTAGATGTTCCAGTCATGTTTTGTACCAACCTTGTGCACCTGTGCATGTTGCCATTCTTCTGGAGATGGTGCCTCTTCATATCAGTCTGTCAGGAAAAAATAATAAAGCATTTTTGCTGAGAACTTGTGACAGAGTGGCATGTAAATCTTGTGCTGRCTGCACACTGCATTATTCAAGAGGTCTAAACTATAAACTATAAAGTCTATAACCATTTCCCATATCTCTTCTACAATGACTGCTTTTATATTRTTTTAACATCCCCCAGTGCCATATGGCCCATAAAAGCAATGCTATTCTTTTTAAGGGAAATGTTGTTTAGCAATTCTTTGAGTGTATTGGCACTGTATTTCATGCATTTTCCAGTTTTTTTGAAAGAAAAAGGAGGGTATAACTAGCAAGTAATGATATTTTGCACCCTAGTTTTCAAAACTAGATCTTTTTGGACCTCACGAGATCAGCACATTGGGATCAAAAGTCTGTTACTGCTCTAATATCAGAAACAGGTTCTGTATCAAGCTGGCGGTAGGAGGTTCACTGATGAAAAGAATAAAGTATCTTGTTCTATACCCAAGSCACCTCTGAGAAATAATTCTCTACTCTTATCTCAGCCAGGGATTTTAATTTTATCCTTGATTTCTGGAGAAAAAGGAGTTTCTTTTTAAGCAGCGGGTTGGTATGGATTATTATATAGAAATATCTTCACATTAAGTGATAGAACCTGACCATCTTTAATTTTTATTATGAAAAACTATAAGAATTATGGAAGCAACCTTATAAAGATGATTCCCTCAGGTGACACCCTCTTTGGCAGTATGATCAATGCCTGACTCCGCTTTCTGAAAAACAGGTTAGGGCAGGCTGGTAGAGCTGACAGTGGGAAACACARACAAAGAAATTTCATCTCATATACCAGGGTTTGTTTTTATACAGATATCAATAATCCACCGGAGAAGCTCAGAGCGTCTCAAAAAATCCAGTGTCGGGCTTCTTGGATGACGGTTTCACCTCCCACCCTTTGTTTAAATGATCTTATTCTAAAACTATTCCACTTTGTGTATTGCCTTTGCAAAGATATCAGCCACTCCACGGATTTTTTTTCTGACAGTGTAAACAGCTCTCTCAGAGACTTCTGGCTTCCTGATATTATTTATGTGATATAGACAAACATTTAAAAAATCAGCAGATGTTACCTTATAATCAAAGGGTCTAATCTTTTTAAGGTTTTCTAAATAATACCTATGTGTAGTTTGAAATCAACATGTWGGGAATCATTTGAGAAGAGTCAATCATTTCCTATCAGGTATCAATGTTTGCAATTAAGCTATGGGATAGATAAGATGGGAGTCTTTTAACTGTCCTGGTGGGTTAAGGACTTCTTTCCTAACAGTTAAATTTTATTTCATTTTTGATAAACATAGTAGACCATAACCATGTGGATTTGGGGTTTTATATGTTCAGTACAAAGTACAATGTGAAAGTATTTAAAATAGGTGCAAAAAGCAGGATAAAGTTGGGTCAGCACGTATTCGCATCCTTATGCAGAGCAGGTTGTTAAAATCACGGGTTTCATTTGTTCAGTTAGTTTCCAAAATCCTTGGCTACCATATTTGATGGCCTTTGCCTCATAAAAACAAATGCTTTGTACATTATTCTTCTATTACAGACATAATGAATTAGAAGTTGATGATGCACAATTGATTACTAATTGTATTACTTAAATATGATTTATGATCCTTTGTTGAAAGGCAAGAGGCACTCTGCAGTTTGCACTGGTGGTGTRTGTATCCACTACTACAGATACATGGTTAAATTGGTGTAATTTCTTCAAGTTGTGAYTCTGTAGTAGTTAGACCATGTGGTAGCCAAAGCATGACTTTCCCTTAGAGTACATCCCTCTTGGCAGTCTGAGCTGGGAAGCCATTCCTTTCCTTAGGAAGAGAAATGGAGGGAGTGTGTTTTGTTCTGTTTGTTTGGGGGTTTTTATATGAATGGGCTTTACTAGTACTTGCTTCAGAAGTGCTGTGAGGCCAGACTGTCATCACATCCTTTATACAGATTTGTTTATACAAATGATGGGTTTCACTCAGGCAGTTTACAACACATCAGAAGCTGAAGGCTGAGCAGCCAAGCTCTTTGTTCCTGCCAGGAGGGCACCGTGTTGGCCTGACTACAGCAATTCACTGTAAACCTGGAGCGTTAGCCAAGGGCTGGAATTTCAGCTGGTGGCTGAAACTGGCCGTGGGAGGTACTGTGTTATCACCTGAACTGGCCATAAGAAGTGGGGTTGAGTGCTCCTTCTTGAGCTCCTTTGGCTCAACCRTATTAGCCAGGAGAGCTACCAGGACACAGGCTAATTCCTTAACATTTACTCTGTTTGTCTAAGCATTGAGGCTTATGCAAGCTCATGGCATGTGTGGGTAGGAATTTCCACCCATTCCTTACTGCAAACCTCTATTAATACTGCAATTTTAACCACATATGACAGCCTCAACAGGCTGGAGAGGAAAAGATGGGTCTATCACTGCCAGCACAGAGAAAGGCTGCAGTATAAACTTCCCCTTGATTAGATATCGGAGTATCCATCCAGGAGAGCCTAGCTACCAATGGCCCAGCTACTTGGAAAGCACCCATGAGACTCTGCACCCTATTAGATATTCAGTGAATGAAATAGCAGGAAACAACTTCATATGAAGATAGGCCCCATTATTTCCATTGTTGTTCATAAACAACTCCTTGTCTATTTAATTTTTTTAAAGAAAAAAATTAAACAGTGAAGTGAGGCATCTCTTTGTTGCTGAGTATTGAGATGAATGCTGAGCTGTGGATGCATTCTCCAATGCCCATCCTCCTTTAAAAGAAAAAACTYATAGTAAATGTGTCAGGCCAAGGTCTTCATATGTTTGCATAGTGTTCAAAGTACCTCAGAGGATAAAAGGAATAAGAAGTTATTCATCCAAAAATAAAAACAATGAAACACTTCAACTTGCTTCTGCATAAAGACAGCAGGGGTTGCTTCAGCTGATTACCTTTGATATTAAATAGCATGTTTGGCACAAAGCTGATAAGAATATTACAGAAAGCTAGTTCAAAGAAAGCTAAAACTGCTGCTTTCAAAAGCATGGTATCAACAATATTCCTTTTGTTAAAACTGGAAAACATGTTTAGCATAATTGCCAAGTACTTCAAAACAGAATTCTTTGTGTATGGAGGGTATATTTTCATTTTCAAAAGGAGTTACAGTAACTACTACAGTAACACTACTATAAAATCCTGGCTATTGATTATATCATGTTATATTMAAGGCCTTGAATGATAAAGCTCAAACCCCTTTTCTTTAAGGTATTGTGCAAGGATGTGATAAGAGTCCATTTCTGTCCTCAAGGAACCCACAGGCAGACCAGATAAACAAATGGTAGAAAAACAAAAGCATTGGCTTTTCTGGTAGAGCCAAGGAACCGAGATACTGAATAACTTCCCTGTACCTCTGGCAGATCTGCATATTTACCTAAGATATCTGATGTTCTAATCCAGAAACAGTGAAGAACTGTAAACTGAGTTTGAATAAAGACTCTTCAGTCTTGACTGTGAAAATCCTTTYAGCCCTTTTTAAAGATTTAGCATCATGGGAAGGAAATTAAGATAACATTATTCCAATTAATTCTGCTGGATTTGATTTTTATGGTTCAGTAATAGATCYTTTATTAGTTCAAGGAACTGGACACATGAACTCTATGTGTTCTATACTGAAATGAATAAAACTATTCAATAATTATCCAGTAATTGTTTCAAGATATTGGAAGTGATAAGCTCGATTAGTTGTTTATTTTGGAAGACAGTTGCATACCAGTGGTTCAGGCCATGTTTATGTTTCATTTCAWTGGAAGAAACTTGCTTCATAGAGAAGAATGTCAAATGCTTTTAAACACACACAGACCATATGATTGGGAAGTCATCGAAATCCAATATCTACAGAAAATCGTCACTCACAATTTTACGATCAACTTCTGGTGTTGTTTCTTTATTGTCTTTTATTTCAGGATGCTAGCAGAGAGTGGAACCATGATACAGTCTGATCTGGATTGTACCAGAGAGATAAGGCAGGAAAACTCCCACTGTTAGGAATAAAATTAATCAAAAAAATGCGTCTTCTTTTTACAGCAGAATGAAAGGGCCTGTCAGCTCAATCCTTTCTCTCCAGCTGGTGCCCACAGAACATAAATTGCCATATCCTAACCCTGTGTTTTCAAAACCAAAGCCAAAATGCCTAAATGACCACTTTGTATTCCAGACCAAACTGTGTTCAGCAAAGGGATTATCTGGCTTAAGGGAATTCTCCTCCAAGACATGAAAATATTATTAAGAGGAGGTGATTTTTTCCTCCATACTCTCTGAGAAGAAACAGACAAGATTTAGAAGGAAAGTGGTCAGCACTCTACTTAGACTGGGTTTATAGTGTGATGATATGTGATTCATAAAGTGATTGAGTTTCATTGAAGATTTTGCACTGAATGTGTGGATCCAGCTCTGTATGGAAGACAAACGCAAATGCACATTTCCATTTATRAGCAAGACTTGCCAAGCTAACTCTTATTAGCCCTCAGATCAGTTTATTAGAACATGGTGCTAATAACACCAAGGTCATGGGTTTGTTGCAGCAGTAGTCAAACCCATTCCAGAATAATACCTTGAGGTCTCATGTTTATGCTGCTACAGAAATGCTGAAGACTGTCTTGCAATTTTTAATAGAGATAATTCAATTCAATACCCACAATTCCTGGCTATGAAGGGTGGAGGGTTCTAAWATTGCTACTGGTTATGAGTGTTTTTTCACCTTCATTCTATTTCCCAGCCCATATAAGAGTGTTCATCAAGAGTGTCCATGACTGGAGGGGAAGATCTAAACTGGAAATTTCAAAAGGCTGAAAGGAACACAGGGAGACAAACCAAGCACAAGCCAACAGCTGTTCTGGCATTAAGAGAATACATACTTCCGTTTGATTTGTTTTGTGCAATTTTATTATTAGATGGCTAAACAGATACATTTTATTTTTTTCCATGGAATAATGAATGTCCCACTGGAGAGGTTATAGATTTATGTAGATCATTACCAGACTGCTGCTGTTTCTAAACAGGATGTTACATGCTTGGTAGCTCATTAAAAACCTGGCTTTTCTTCTTGCTTAATGTGTATCAGAGAAATGGATCGTTTTCATAAGCTAATTTTTTACATGGAGTTGCAAGCCTTTCCCTGTCAGGGCTTCACCAGCAGCCAGGCCACTCACTCACTCCCCCACCAGTGGGATTGGAGAGAGAATCAGAGGGGTAAAACGTAGAAAACTCATGGGTTCAGATAAGGATGGTTTAATGGTGAAAGCAAAAGCTGCCACTCAAGCAAAACAAAACAATTCACAGCTTTCCATGGGCAGGCMGGTGTTCAGCCATCTCCAGGAGAGCAGGACCCTGTCAAACGTAACAGTGATTTGGGAGGGCAAATGCCATCACTCCAAATGTGTCTCCATTTCTTCTTCCCCTCACTTTATGTACTGAGCATGATGTCAGATGGTGTGGAATATCCCCTTGGTCAGTTTGGGTCACCTGTCCCAGCTGTGTCTCCTCCTAAACTCATTTGCACCTCCAACTTTCTAGCCAGTGTGGAAGTGCAAAAAGCAGAGAAGGCCTTGACTCTGTAAGCTCAGAAATAACAAAAACGTTTCTATTACCATCACTGTGTTCAGCACAAATCCCAAACACAGCCCCTATCAGTCACTCTGAAGGAAATTAACCCTCCCCTAGCCAAAACCAGCACACTCCCTCAAACAAAAACTGACTCAGAATCACCCTGTGAGGGTGATGCCGTGTGTCGAAAATCACAGACGTCTATTCTGAAACAACTAAATCCCAGGAACAGATTCAAAATCCACTGTGTATAGAAACCACTCTGGCTATCTGTCATTTATCCTCAGCAAGAGCCACTGCAGGCAGTGAAGAGGCATCAGCCTGGGTCAGTGGAGGGCTGTGCAGTGCCCAAACAGCAGTGCCTACACTGCACAGAAGACATTGGCTCATTGACCCATTGGCTTCCTGTTGTAGAGCCTTCACATTGAGTTTCTACACCTGGGTTTGAATCCTGATGAGGTTTGCTCATTGCCTAATTACAGACCTGCAGTGGWAATCAAGAGCCTCAAGGATCCCGAAGATTTTGCAGAAGTGGCACAGGACCTATGGAAGATTTGATGCCTGAGGGAATAGATCAATACAATTTTGTAAACTTTGGCAGTCCTCTAAGATTTARTGCAAACCTGTGAGAAATAACTTCACTTTACAGTTCTCAAACAGATGTCAAAATCCAAACCAAATTCCTGTAAGAAAGAAAAATTACCTATGACTTGGGGACTTAGCAGTATGACTTTGCAGGGAAAAAACATTCTTTGACGTATATCACATGTATATCACATAAATAATATGTGATAGAAGTTGGGAGGTTTATTCATCTTTATTCTCCATGTGGTTTTATTCATCTTTATTCTCCATGTAATTGTTTCCACCTGTAGAAATCACAAAGAAGTAGATGATTAAACAGAGAACCTCATAAAGAGTTACCTTGTGATTTGATTCATAACTAATTTGGAAATTGGAACTGAAGCAGTTTGTAGTAAAGTAAAAATRAAGTTTTGTATATGGTACATTCCTGGCAGAGCGAGAGGCTGGCAACTGGTGCAGAAAGCTTCCCTTCAGCATAGTTTCCATGAATCTGTACGTGCTGGTTTTGATTAAGGAGTTTTGGAGTTCTCTTGTGTGTTCTTCCAGAATGTCAAGCTTTTATTAAGGTTAGTCAGAAGAATTGTTTTTTTCAAAAATTATGTTTGGTTTTTGTACTGCAGATCTGCTRTTGGAAGCAAGCAGTGAAAGGAGTTGGTTAGGAAGCCCTAGAAATGAGCTGAGAACATGTGGAGGAATCATGACCAAATCTGGGCTGAAATCTGCTTCAGTTTGGTATGACAGCTAATCTCTGCCTCAGTTTCCCAATTTCTAAATACTGCAGCTCACCCAAAGTTTATGAAGCAACCAGAAGAACTGCAAAGTGGGAAGTGGCAGAGGAGAGCTGCAACAAACAGCAGATGTGGATTTACTGCACCTGGGGGAAATATCAAGTGTGTAGGGAGTCACCTTGTTCAGGAGCAGCTCTGCCTTTTCCAACAAGTACAGGGAAATTATAGGTCAGAGAATACAAAAATGGACATATCTTGGCTGGTAAACAATTGTGGGACACTGCATTGTTTAGGTGAGTAGCAAGTCCTCTGTAGCTAATGTTCCAAAGGGAATTAGCTCTTGCACCTTGAAAGCTCAAAAGAAAAAGTGATGCACCATCTTCTTCCTCACTCTCTTAGTTCTTCAATTTGTCTTGATTAGTCACATTTGGCTCCAGATGTCCTAAATTTAAATATGTATTTGCAAGAGTTAGCAATCCCAGAATTTTTTCTCTCCATTAGTAAGCATGTTCATTCTAATCTGATTCTTATCTGTGTAAAACCACTTCATACATTACCACTGTCCACAGATTCCAGGTGCCTCTGTGATACTGCCAGACTAAGGCTGAATGYTGCAAGATTATTATTTTATCTGGAATAATAGTAGCGAGAGATTTTATCTGTAAAATTCCTGCATAGARAGATGTGGCATAATGCTCTTGGTTCTGAGAAACAAGGTAAAACACATTTTCATAYAGATACAGAGTGGTTTTGCAAACCATGCCAAATGCACAGATAAAGAATTAGAAAGGTATTCACAGAATCATAGAATGGTTTGGCTTGGAAGAGGACCTTGAAGATCATCTAGTTCCAACTCACTGCTGTAGACATGGACACCATCAGGTAGACCAGGTTACTCAGAGCCCCATCCAACATGGCCTTGAACACATCCAGGGAAGGGTCATCCCCAACCTTCCTGGGCAATCTGTTCCAGTGCATCACCACCCTCACAGTAAAGAATGTTTTTCTGATATCTAATCTAAAGTTACTCTCAATTTAAACCCATTTCGCATTGTCCTGTCCTCATAAATATTCCTGCCCCATCTTTCCTGTGAGTTCCTTCAAGGCTGCAATTAGGTCACCCCAAGCCTGCTGCAGGCTGAACAATCACAGTTCTCTCAGCCTTTTCCTCACAGGAGAGATGCTCCATCCCCCTGATCAACTTTGTGGCCTTCCTCTGGACTCACTCCAACAGGTCCATGTCCTTCCTGTGCTGMAGATCCCAGAGCTGGATGCAGTGCTCCAGATGGAGTCTCAGGAGAGAAGGATGTTGGGGGAGATTGTGTCAAAGGCCTTACAGGAGTCCATTTAAATGACATTCGTAGCTTTTCCCTTATCCACTGTTGTAGTTACTCCATTGTAGAAAGCTACTAGGTTGGTCAGACAGGAATTTCCCTTGGTGAAGCCATCCTGGCTGTCTGGAATCACCTCCCTGTCCTCCATGTGCCTTAGGAAGTGTCAGAGGAATCATTTCTCTTACTTCTTCTGAACACTCATTACTACAAATCCTTCATGTTAGTCTTCCCTTCAAAGGATAACTGAACATACTTTGCCAGAAAGGAATAGTTTCCATTTTTACTTGCCATCTCCAGCCTGGTTGCATTGGTCTGAGATTTACAGCGACTGTTCCACATGTAAGAACTCTTCCTGTTTGTTAGAATATTCATTTCCTAACATTTTTCATTTTTTAATTAAATATTAATTGAAGTAGTACTGTATCTCAAGAGATCCTACAGGAACAAGATTTCATGTTGATTGTCATTCTGGTGTTACCTAATGCACCTGGCTCCTTAGCAGACCTTAAATAGTTCCTGAAATCTCTGCCAATTGTTCTAACCCTGTCATAATCTTTGTCCTTCCATGACCTTCATGAATTCATCCATGACTGTGATCCACAAGGCCAGGAAATTGTCTCCAGACCTCAAGACTGAACTTGTTGTCATGTCTCTCTCTTCCATCACATCCATACACCTTCTCCATCCCTTCTTTTGTAATGTTTTTAACTAGAAGGATTAGTAATAATATAAAATGCAGGAGARACCGTAATAAAATCACCTAAAGGTCATCCTTACTGCACAAAAATGGCAAAATCCCCACTGGAATTCCATAATGATACATGAAGAGAGATATGACTCCAAGAGGAGAGTCTGACATCAATGTTAGGTCCCAAACGCTTTCAGTGCCTCTTGAACAATTTMTTAAGCAAAGGGAAACAAAATATAAGACAGAAAATGTATCAGGAAAAAAGTGTATTTGCTACTGAACAAGACCACCCAGTGTGATTGTAGGCGTGTTTGATATTCTTTCATATCTGTGATTTTAAACTATTAGTGGCAGTTTCTATATTTTGTATGAGAAAGCGGTTCTTAACTAGTTAATCCTGTTATATTCTAATTATTTTTTTTTATTGTTACTCGAAGTGCCAASTATTATTAATAACCTATAAAATACTCACTATTTGCTACATATAGGAAGCAATGCCAAGGTCGTTTCTTCTGTGACAGCTGTATGCTTCCAAATGGRTTTAATATCAGTATGATTTTTAAATATAATGCTTCTCTGCTACCATGGAATAAAAATAAGCCTTGGATCAACAGGAGCCAGAACCTCTCTCTCAGTTAGTCTCAGATGTTAGCTTTTATTTGCACAGAAAAAGGAAGATTATTCTAAGGCATYCAGTTTTCCTTATAAATACTGGTTTGGGTGGGGTTCTTCTTTTTAATTACTAAAGCTGAGCAAGGCTTTAATAATCACTATCTGCAGCTATACTTGTATAGTTATTAACAGGCAGAAAGCTGCGTGGGTTTGTTTATTTCTTTTTAATCCCCAAATTTATTTTTCTGCATTTGGAATCTTAAATCTTAAGTTAGTCTTTAAAGGCTGGCTGATATAAAACTGCCCCCCTTCAGAGGTGGCCGATATTTGGAGCTGGAACTTCTGGAGGCGGAATAAACAAATAAAATTAAAGTAGGGATTTGACATAGCATAATAAGTTAGGAAAAAAGAATGGTATTACTTATAAATCATAAATCAACCTGACTATATAAAAAGTTTTCATATAAAAGTTAATGAAATTGTCTATTGTGTGTTCCAGGCAAATGAGTTGGTGCAATAACTATGCATGCTCATGTCTCCTATGCAGCCATTATTCCCTTTGAAATAACATATTTTAGGAGTTGAAAAAAATTAAGAGCAAAGGGCCCTTGTAGCCAAGTTCTTACATGGCTTTGTGGGGACATATTTGTTCAGAATCAAGTTGTCTATTCCAGGTTTTTTATATATATTTTATACCTGAAGTATTCAGATACAGGGGAAAAATTCTTAGTCTTTCTGTAACTGAGGATTAAAGAACTTCTGTTCTTTTTTTAGTCCTTGGGGTTTTTTTACTAAACCTAAGGCCAAGGTAAATGATGACAGGGAGTTTTTCCCCATAACACTTCAGTGTCAATTTTCAGTGGGGAAGAGTGTGGTCCAAGAGCAAATTTCAATATGCCTTATTTCAGTAGGTTTAACAAGAGAAACTTAAAAGGTTCAGATAAACTGAAAGATTACAGACCACACAGTGCAAAGAAGATACTTTGTGTGTCTCAATTTTATTTTGAGAAATTGAGACTTTTTCTGAAGTGACGGGTTAGGTCAGAACTGACTGATGGCCCTCCTCTCATCTGTGTTTCCCTCTGTGTTGTGCCCTCCACTCTTGTACACCCTGGTAAGAACAGCTATGGGCAGGTAACTGTATATTCCTGGAATGTTTGTGTCAGGGTTTTTTCCTCAGTTGCCATACCCTTCCTAATTTATTTTAATTGGAAATGCTTTCTGAAAAAGCCTGTCTCTTCATAATTATATAAGGATCTCTAGGAAGACTATGGTACTAATTTTAACATGGTTATTTTTCTGAATATTGAAAGTTCCTCATTTATAAGGCTCTGGATCTTCTTACAAAACGAATGAGATTCAAAGTAAAATTACTCTAGAGAGGGAAGTTATTTCTTTTCTTGCCATTTTGTACCTTTCCAAGATCCCAATTCTAAAAAAACAAAATGAAACAAAAAAAACCCCACCTTTAAAAAATGTGTGCAATGAAGAAGTGAAATTATATATTTATATCCCCCATACTATTGCAAAGTAGAAGTCTTCTGATTTATAAATGCAATTAAATAAAATTGCTGAAAAACCCTCACCAAATTTGCACATGAACTACAATTAAAAAGGAACTTTTAGGAAAGTCATTTTCCAAAGAGTGATTTTTCTTTTCTGAGAAAGAAACAGCCTTGATTTCTATTTCATCATATCAGTGTTTTAAACAAAAATGCTTTGTTTAGCCAGACTGTTCCTGAGAAGACAAAAAGCTAATGCTTTGACAGATTTGAAAACAAATTACTTAACCTGTAGGGAGCTGTTATTTTCAGTTCCTRTAACACAGCAATCAAAACCTTCTAGAGAAACTTATTTGCTGACTTCTCTAAAGGAACTACTGATTTTCTTATAAACAAGTAAAACTTCAGAGAAGCTTACTTGCTGATGTCTCTTAAGGAACTACTGACTTTCTTACCAAAAAGTAAAACTTCAGTCTTCTCTCTACATAGTCTGTTGCTTGGCACAATTTAAGCAGTAAGGCAGATTTTAATAAAAATGTAAAACGTTTTGGTAAAACTGAAAATGTAAAAGCTCCTTTTTATTTWTTAATTTCTGCTCAAAGGATTCTGTGGTTATTATATATGCCCAGAGCAATTAGAAAATATACTGTCTTGTACTTTGGTCTTACCAGGCCTTACAAAACAGTGGGAGAAGTCCTTCCTGAGGAAAGCAATTGTTAGTAATGTCATAAACTGTAATTATGAATTACTATGAAATAGGTTTGGGTTTTTTTTCCCAGGGTGTTATCTGTATTTTTTCTCCAGCTTTATCTGTGGTGTTCTTCCAGAGTACTGCCAGCTTTTAGTAGTAYTGTTATTTAGTCCTCTATGTGGTTGAACACATATATGTTGGGGTTGCTAAGCATATGAAAGATGTAACACTGCCTATGTAAATTTTAAAATCATGTTCCAGTTTTCAAAACTGATTTTTTACTTTGATTAATTCAGCCTGCATCTCACTTCAACCATAAGCCACCCCAAACAAGGCAGAATGATGCAAAGGCAGGAAAGGGAGGTGATTTTCTGGGGAAAAAAAACCAGTCAGATTGGACAGCAAAGAATGGAGATGGACAAAATCATCAGTCACTTTGGGAAGCCTTAAYCTTTCATTTCAGTGCATGATGTGAAGGGAATAATTTGTTCTTTATCATTTCCCTTCAGTCATCCAGTCAGACAGGGAGCTGGCAAGTGCTGATGCACGGGCATGTGGATTTCACAGCTGCTTCCAGGGCAAAACACACAYTAATACCTGAGTGAATCCTGGAAATGCACAACAAAGTTGGTTGGTTGATACACAGGAATTTTGGGTGATACCCTAAGGTTGCCCATAAGGTAGGAAGTTTTACCTCCAGGAAACTTGTAAGTACTTGCTTTCTTCATGGAGGACACAGCCACAGGGAAATTCAGCTTATGTCATCCCATCTCGTTACCTTTACAATTGGGTAATTGTCCTTTGCCAGAAAGATTTTACCTGTGCAGTCTCCTTTGTCTTGACTGTAAAATGATGCACTCTCCTGCCCTGATTTCCCTTTTGGAAAGGAAAGTTTGTCTTTCTTAAGTGAGCTCAAAATGCTATCCAGAGTCAGACTGTGTTTGCAAGTGAGACTGGAACATAACTCAGCTTTTATATTAATGCCCTCAGGGTCTGAAACAACACTTGTTTTAAAATGCAGGGAGGCCAATCAGTGTGATAGTTAAGAACCATAGAATGGATTTGTTTTGCAATGACCCCCATGTTGGTAAGCAGAGCTTCAGACAGGAGCGTGAGGTGCCTGCAGGCAGTGGGAGCCCACTGGAGCTGCCCATGGGCAAGAAGGGACAGRAGCTGGCACGGGCATGAGCAGCAACAGAGTTGACAGATGTTTTTCATTCTACTGCACAGCTCAAAGGGAAAAAAAATAGCAGTAACCCTAACAGCCAGTCTAACTATGTCTGTGTGGAAATGGGTTAAAGGCTGTCCAGAGAAATGCAGAAGGAGGAGCTGTAAGGGAGGTGTATGTACATTGTAGTTAAACCCAGCACACTTTCGGCTGGCAGGGCCTCTGGGCACTTGGAATTGCTTTCTTGCCCTGGTCTCTGCCCAAGCAAGTGGATGTGAGGTGTCCTTGGGCTCTCTGGTGGGTCCCTGAAGGGTCCTGGCCCCAGTGTGCAGCCTGCACTCACTGCAGGGCACCCAGCCAGAGGAGCAGCACTGGGTGGTGCCTCAGGGGTGGTGAACTGAGAAAAATTAACCTGAGTGTAAGTATGGCTCAGCATAGCTGAACAACTCTTGAAGCATAATTTCACCCCTCAGTTTCTCTCTTAACCTCAGTCTTTCCCACCGAGAGCCCTGTCCCATGGGCTGGGGTCTAACAGCATAAACAACAGCCAGGCTGGGGATAGAGAGACCCCCAGGTTCAGACCCTTTCCATCTCAGCAGGTATAACCATAGCAGGACACAGGGCAGATGGCAGTAAGCAAGCTGTGCAAAGCCTTTCCCAAAAAATGACTCTTTGCCRAAGTAAATTACCATCAGTTGTCATTTAAATGAGAATAAGCTTCACTGATTACTTTTTGCATAATCATTCAGAATGAAACCAGATGTTCCTCAGACCATGTTTTAAAGCTGCAATGCACATTTAAAGGTAGGCAAGAAAATTCTCACAAGAAAAAGCATATTGAGTCTTTTTAGTGAATTGGTTTATCTGAAAAAGCTTATCTTTTATTGGTGATGAAAATATATTCCTGAATCAGCAGCCATTTCCCAAGCTGTTGGACAAAGCTATAGGGAAATTGCCATCCCAGAAATGTTAATATTGCCCCATCATGAGTCAAGCTTTCATTGTTGTTTTTAAAAAGGAACAGTAACTTCCCCTCAGGAAGACTGCGCTGAATCACGGTTGGGTTTGGACAAGTGTTTTCACAGAATGATTTTCTGGGTTTAATTGTTTTAATTTTACTTACTTGGTACCTTTACATTTCTTGACATGGCACATTTTCAGTCTACAGCCAGGAATCCGAGTTTCAGTGATATATGRGGCTTCAGAAGGAAGCAAGTCACTCTATCTAAATCATCAGAGAAATTCTTTTTGGTTATCCAGTCTGTTTGAAATTGTCAGGACATCTCCGTTTCCTCCTAGCTTATAAGACCTAAAGTATCCCCATGTATGTTGCTTCCTGCTGGAAGAATATTTATAGCATTTCTGACCTTTGAGTGAACTTTTAAGAATCAATAACAGCAAAGTGCAAAGAAGGTCAGCAGCAGTTTTGTTCTTAACTGAGTGTAGCCAGTGTTCAGCTTGGAATATCTAAAATATATTCGGATCTATCGTAATCACACTTCTGCAACATTTTGGCAGGAAATTTGCAGATTTCTTCAGCRTTGTCGTGTAGCTACCATCTGAAGRATAYAAGGCCAGAGCCAATGGTGCCATTGATGGGTTTTTAAGTTGTGTATTAATTTTTACATGGCAGGACTATTGCAAAAGGCTTTAAGAGTCAAAGCTGAAGAATTATTTTCTTAGCTATATTTTGCCACTGGGCAAATTGAGAAAATTAGAAACTGATCTTGTTGAGGACTTATCGCAGCTGAAACACCATCCATTTCCTTCCACTTCAGATTACAGCAATAAAACTGACACAGTCACCCCTCAATATGTGAGCACAAGCAGCCACATGAGATAGTTCAAGGCAAGGYTTGTCCATTCAGAGTTGTTATCCCTATCACCCTACAACTCCAATATTTTAAAGGACCTTTCCTAATTCCTCATATTTCTGAASCTCCTTCCAAAATCAAAATGTTCCCATAATGAATTAAACATCTCAGTGCTGTTTGCTGCCTTCTTCTGCAGGGGAAATTAATTTCCCTTTATTTCATTGCCTAAAAGCACAAATTTTAACATAATTAAATCCTTTCCTTCTCCAGAGCTGGCATGTCTAGAAAATGCTTCTTGCACTCTTTTGTCTAGCACAGGYAGGCAACTAGTTCAGATTGTAACTGTGAATTAGAAGCCTAAATTCCRGATGCCTTAAGTGAGATGAATCCCATTGCTAGGGTTGACAGAAATAGCTCTCACAGAGTCAGAGGTCTTCTGCCTTGTAATTAGAGTGAATTGTCAGGACTTCCCCGCATGCCATTCCATAGAGGTAGCAAGAAGGCTTTTGCTCTTTGCTTTAGCCTCCTGAAGCTGATAAAATACATAGGGCTCCTGTTCGCAAATTCAGCATTGTCATTATGAAAATATTTCTCATAAAAGCTCCATTTTCCTCCATTATTTTCCTGATTGACTGAATGGAGCTATACAAATAGATACAAACTGGATAGCTATACAAATCTTCACAAATTTCTGAAAGCTTTATAGCATGTCAAATTAGTTGGTTTCATAAGTTTCTTTTTCTATGTCCATGTCATTTGAAGGTTGTGTCTACTTGTTCATTCAACCATCCAAATATGTCTAAAAATACAAGGAAAATAAAATAAATTTACTGTTTTGACAACTTCTGTTTGCTCAAAAGTTGTTTACTCAAAGGTTATAATAGTCAGGAAATTAAGTTGTTTTCTAAATGCTATCATATTTTTTATTATTATTATTATTGTTAACATTCCTGAAGAAGAACAAAGGAAAATATTTCCACTCAAGTTGTACATGAATTGTTAATGTCAACTTTGAATTTCCTTGTTTTTTCCTAGTTTATAAAACACTCTTAATATAGAATTGTTTTGTCTGTTTCTTCAAATTTGTARATGCATAATATTAAAAAATTATTTCATGCCTCTCTCCACGTACCCATTTCCCTTTTGGCTTTTATAATCTCTTCAAAGACCAATGTGTTGTGCCATGTACATCTTCAGTGCTCCTAAACATAAAGCTCTCTTAGCACTTCACCATCCTCTAAAATTTGCATTTCAGATTTCAGCAGTCTCTAACCAAGTAAAAGTTGCTCTTTTCCTCTTACTCCTAACAYATTTTAAGTATTTTGAAAAAATCTATGAAGCAGGAGAAAAACTGATGCCACACCTAACTCATATATAAGTACTGGGTTGGTTTCTAACTCTTCTGTCTCTAGCATTAAATTAAGAAAAGTTTGAGACTAAGTAACAAAATCAACCTTTGTTTCACTTGCTCAATAGTCAAAATACATTAATATTAATATTTCTGATGAAACTGTAGTTTATCGGTTCACTGAGACTACTATTTTGGCTCCAGCAAGGAGCTAWAAGGAGTTCATCTGGCAATAGCACATGGATCTGAAAAAGCAACAAGGTTACACAGATGCTGGGACAGATCCATGCTTTGGAAGCAGCCAGAGACAAAGCCTATGGCACAGCTGGGTGATGACCAGGGAGCTTCTAATTTTCTAAGAATTTTTKAATTCACTGACACTGCCAGAGTGACCAGCAACATTGTCCACTCATCATTTCTTCAGAACTGGAGGATAACTGGAACTGCTCATTGTTTGTGCTGATCTGAGGGCTTTGTAAATGCCCTCAAGAGCTACTTCAGTCTGTTTTGTTGGGTTTATGTCAGTGTTTAAAAACTGTAGGTCACTTTTCTGCATGGCAAAGTAMATGATGTCTCTTAAAGTCTGTTTTATCTCATGGTTTCGCCTCACATCTGCAGCAGCTCCATCAGTCTGCTCTGTGTGGCCTTCTGCCTTCCCTGCTGCAGTGTTTGGGTGGCAAAGCCCATGACTTTAATTCCTTCTACAGCCAGTGCAGACGAAGCTCAGCTGCTCCTTTCTCACAAATGTCTGCCTACCCCAGCTACCAAACACCTTGAGTGAACCCACAGTCAGTATTGGAACCTGAGCCAGACACTGGGGCTGGTTTAAAGTCAGAATAGACCAGCTGTGCACAGGCAGCTTCTCACACATCACAAGGACAGGACGATGGGCTGGCCTCACTAACAGCATTYCTGCAATTTTGCTTGGTGATTGCAGAGAATGACGAGGAGCAGGAGGCTCTGCTCTCCCTGGACAAGCCTGGTTGGTATTCCCAAGGCAATGCTATCCAGCTTTATGATCTWCTGAAGAAGATGACTGGCAAGGTGGACCCCAAGGTATGTTACAAGTGAGAGCAAATCTTTCTGAAAATACCCTGTTTCAGTCAAGAATTCACAGACAAACTTTCCTTGAAGTTATTGATGTGTGTGGTCACAAACTTCTTTTGTGGCTATGCTTGCTGCTGTCTTACAACCTGCAGCCCAGAACTGGAAATAGTAAGTTTGTCTTCTTATCAGTAGAATAGGTAAACTTTCTAGATGTTCTGTTCTGTGTGCAGCTTTGGGGTGAATCAGTTTGTAATCAGGAAATCTTCCTGAGGAAATTGATCAAATAGATTTAAAGATGGCATCGSTGAAAACTAGGATTGTGTTATTTTAAGTACAGATCTGAGAAAGTGAAAATGCCACTGAAGCGGTGGAATAGTCGGTCACTATTTTTCATAGTGAATAAGCTCCTCCCTGGACACAGAAGTGTTCTGAGTCACTGAGAAGTGCTTCATGTTCTCTCTTGTTTCCAGTGTGGTCTAAAACTTGTTCCAGTTTAGTGTRTTTTCTTGGTAGTCTTTCCGCTGCTTCCTGTCAGGTTATTTCTGTCAGTCAAAAAACTCACACTTCCTTTTGCTGGTCCCAGTCAGGCATCCCTGTCCAATGCCCATGGAGGGCAAAAGCAAGGAGGGCGTGTGGGGCCAGCCTGTCCCTTGTGGAGCTGGTTAAAGATAAAGCCCCAAACTTGACATTAATAAGATCTCTGCATGTCATGACCAAGTGTAAACATGGAGGAATTTTTATTAGGTTGTTTTAAGGCTCTTTCTCGTGTAAAACAGTTTGCTTGTGTTTTCCTCATGTACAATGGACTTCTAATTTGCTTCCTCCCCTGTAGGTTGTTTATTTTGGTGACAGTATGCACTCAGATATATTCCCAGCCCGTCATTATAGTAACTGGGAAACCGTCTTCATCTTAGAGGAGCTTCTGGGGGACAGAGCTACAGTGCTTGCGAAGGCTGAATCTGAGCCCTTGGAGAAGAAAGGAAAATATGAGGTAAGGGTTCCTTGCAGATGATTCCTGGAACAGAATAAATTACAAAAAAGCCTCGTGTCACATGCATTAAGAATGAACCTGCTTATCCTACCAGCGTGCTGGCAGCATCTGCATCCTCCACAGAGGTGTCCTCCTTATCCTACCAGGGGGATGGYKTTCTGTCCCAGCTCAGCAATGCATRGGTGACACAGCATCTCTGCCTGGAGCTCAGCCATGGATCTCAGAAAAAGAGCTCTATGTGCTCTCCCTTAGCAAAAACCTTTTTAGTAGCAAKATCCTGCCCTCATCCCACAAGGAGAGATTTCATGCCCACTTATCACAAGTCCAATGCCTGAACTCTGCTCAGTTCATGATGTTTCCCTGTGTGTTGTGGCCAACTGTAAACATAGAGGGATTTTTATTGCATTGTTTTAAAGGYTGCTTTCTCTCTTGTGAAAGAGTTTGCTTGTGCATTCCTTATATACAAAGAACTTTTAATCTGCTGCTTTCCTCATAGGTTATTTATTTTGGTGACAGCTGTACTCAGATAAGAGGGACKGCTTCAAACTCTGGCCCAGTGCAGACTTAGTGATGGTTACCTCAGATAAATAATGTGATTTTAAGGTTAATCACAGTTGAAATGCAGGTCCTTAGCACCACTGCCACCCTTTAACTCTTCCACAGAATGTGGAAAGTTACTACGGTTTCTCCTTCCCTCTGCTGCCAAAGAGCAAAGTAGGTAGGGAACAGCCCTGAGATGGATGATGAGGCAGTGTTGTACCTCCAGCAGGTCCCATGTAGGTAAGAATTACTGCGAAGTTTCACTCTCCTTTTGGAGTGTTTCTTCATTTCGTGTGCTACTAAATACATGGGTCGTTTTCTTCTAATTGCAGAGATACATATGCTCTTTATATTTAGCTTTGTAAAGCAGTAAACTTTATTTTTCTTTTAAAATAATTACTCTTTGTGATTAAAACTTAACTTACCAATAGAAAAGATTTTAGGGTTGCTTTTATACTAGGTATGTTTTTTAATTTAAGTGTTGTAAAAGCTCCTGGTTTTAATGAAGAAAAGGCTATTTTCAATGGGATGAAAAAAATATAGATGTGATATCTATATATTTATTTTTAACAGATATATCTCATATATTTTTCCACTATCCTATTCTAAACTAAGGTCAAACAAGGACATCTCAGTCACTGAAATAAGGAATTGTAATTATTAATGTTTAGGCTTCCTCCTCGGTTGTAGAAAAACAAAAATTAAGACAAAAAAATCAATCTCCTATCAAGAGAACATGTTTCTCAGTAAGAACAGGAGGCAGGGGARGAAGAGCTAGTAGCACTTCATAAGTAAATGCAATTTGATTTAARTAATTAATGTTTTAAAAATAACTGATTTTCCTCCATAAGTTTTTTCATTCTCTGATTGGAGATTATGTTGCATTGCTGCATAAGACTTGCATCTCTACAAGGTTTGGGGGATTTGTTCAACATGATTTCCTAAGCATGGTGAATATATTCTTTTGAAGCACGCACTTTTAAACTGAGAGGCAGAAAGTGGTTCTTTTTCTGGAAGTACAAAGAAAGAGTAAGGGAGCGATGTGTTTCCAAGCCCACAATGACGATTTGGCCTTCCCTTATTGCARCGGTGCTGCTCGACTGCTCACAAGATCCATCTTCTCTATCACAGCAGCTGTCAAGCAGCAAATTGAGACTTTTAGACAGGTGCTTGGCATTTCAGTGACACTGTAGCATTCTTGATAAGAGATTGCAGTATCTTGGGGAGACACCACCCCTACCACACACAGCCCCTGTTCCRTTTACATCCGCTACCAGTGACAGCGAGCAAGCAAGGGAGAAATGAATCGCGTTGATTAAAGGAACCTGAGCCAGGGGGGCCGTGGCAGGTCAGTGGTGTTATTTCATTACCATGCTGCTCACTGGAGTCTGAACAACAGGTCACATCCATATCTCTGCAGTTGACTGGACACCACTAACTTAACAGGACTAGTTCAAAGGGACTCCATTCGCAAGCCTATGAGAGTTTTATTTTCATTCCTCCAAGCAACTTCTCCCATTAACCCTTTGGTTAAGWGGGGAGAAAAGCCAATTCAACYGACTGTACAAAGTCAGGTGTTTTTKGARAATTAGTCACAAACAGATTATTTTTTCATCTGGTTAATCAGCCTTAGCATTCATTGGCAATAAAAATAAGCTACTACTGTAGATTTTCTGTGCCATGCTGTGTGTGCAGAGAGGTTCCAAAGACTTCATACACTATGCAATCCTCAATTCTGTCATTCTTTACAAAATATTGTTAGAGAAAAAAGTAATACTTTAATTGGCAATTGCATGTTTCAGAAAGAAAAGACAAAAATCTGTTTTTAGTTGTTTGACTGGTGTTTCATCACTAACAGAGAGAGGGCAAGAAAACAACCTCTTCACAACACAAACTGGGAGACTTGTAATTTCCATTTTCATTTGCAGTTTTTGTCTTTTCCCTTCAATTAAATACATTACATAAGCCAGATACACATAACTGTGAAATTATGGCAACAACTGCAGTTCTTTCAAGTGCATGAGTCATAACCAAATAAGCAAGAGAATAGCAAACTAAAAACTATTTGTGCAGTTACTTGGCTTCTAAGTAAATTGCAGCATGCAGGGTGAATAAAAGTATGAAGCACTGTGTTGAAACAAGATTCCCCCCCACCTCCCAGAACTGGAGATTTGTTTCCTTGGCTGGAGGCTTTGGTTTTGCATTCTGTTCTTTAAATGTGTGTGATCAGTTCCATCAATGAAAACTCAAAGGAAAGCTGGAATTTGTCCCAGGATTTCGAGGGAAATTATTACAGAGGAGCTGTCAGTGTGTAAAAACCCTGGGCTAGATGAATGAATGGAGCAGAAATCAAAGAATTTATTGGTGGATATAGTCAATAATTTTGTAGTTAGAAGGGAGAACTTAATTGTTGCAATGATGRTTGGTTGTAGAGGTCAGGGCTGTTACCCCCCAGAATTTCCATTTACTCCCTTGGTGTGATCGTAGACAAGGCTATTTACTCCGTGCCTTTTGGCTCTGTTTGTCTCTATTCCTGTTTATCTTTGACACAAATCTAACAGARCCTGGTGAGTTGAAGCAATATTCTGAGGGCAATATCCTGAGGTGCTACATTTTATTTTAAGTCCCCTTATTAAGTGATCCCTGTTATAGCTTAGGTATAATAATAATGGGTGAAATGTTTTATATTTGCATGATKTGTAGGAGGGCAGGCTCTGTGCAACAAAAGTCAGATCAGTAGCTGGCTTGTCCAWTTGCACACCCAGGATGGGTTTGTTATTCAGGGACATCCCATTGTTGTGGCCAGAACAGCTGTGCTGACAGAAACATCTCAAATACCTACTGTTACACCAGCAAAATTGTATTTTGAGCATTTTTTCTGGCATCAAGAGTCAGTGATAATGTTACTGCTTCAGCATAAATCATACAATCACTCATACTGGATGCAATGAAGTATTCCTCATGCTCTGTGCTTGGTACAAAGATGGCAAATCTGCATCTAAATAAAGCCCTTRAAAATACTAACAGCTTAATCTTTCACTCCTGTCCCCTTTACATCTTTCTTTTTTTCATCTTTTTATCAAATGCAGAAAAACTTCAGAGCTCAGCTCCCGCTAATTTGTATTTTAGAAGGGTCATTGGTAAGCTGACAAATCAGTGTTAGCCAAGGGTCCCATTAACAGATCCTGTCTGTTCTGTTAACAGGCCCTGTTGTTCTGCAGGGAGCAAAGCAAAGTGATAGCAAATATTCCAGGTGTTTAGACTTTGTGGAAGGCCCTGGAACATGAGGATTCCTGGTACCATCCCTATTTCCCTGAAGTGTAGATGTTTKCTTTGAGGCTTTGTACCCTCAACTCACACAATCAACATCTGACCTGCTGCTGTCTGACCAATATGCCTGAGAGCAAACCCATRTGCTTGGGGGATTTGCATGAGAAAGAAGGATTGCTCAGCACTTTCCAGGATCCACTGTCCTGCTGTGAGAGCAAATTCTGTGTCTGGGGACTGCAGGAGGAGCGGATGCATCTTCCAGATCTCCTCAACCCCACTGCTGAGCATGTGCCTCCAGGCATGTGAGGAGCCACAGTAAGAGGAGATTTTGCTCATTTCACAGAGGGGCAGGTTCATGGTACATGATCTGTCCTTCATTTCAGGCTGCAGGTGAGATAAGGATGTGGTCAGAGTTTTGACTGCTCTTTCCAGATTTGAAGTCAAGATTTAGCCTGCCAGACTTGCCCCATCATGTGGAGATAAGCCAGCAGCAAAATGATGGGAGCTCTCTTGACTTGATGACAAGTCTCTTATCTAACTGGGTTTGATCTTATCAGGGGCTTGGGTTGGGGTTGTAAATCCAAAATGTAACTCCCTCCTCCTTAATAAGGAAAAAATTCCTACTCTAGGATCAAACTTCCAGAAAAATCAGTTCATTTCCTCAAGTTGCATTTTTTTTTTCTGCTGAACTAACCATCCATTTCAGAAAGCAGAACCCTCATATTTTCCCTCTTGTCAGTAAACAAGGTCCTGTCTTTTGTGCTTATAAGGACCAGTATTGGGGTTGTTTTGATTAAAATCACCTGAACAGCTGTAACAGCTTTAAGAATTTTCTCCATGTGTCGTCCAGCTGGCCAACAGATTTTAATTCATCAGAGCATCTACATTTAATTATAACTGATGTGAAGTCCTGGAATTTGCATGGAAAGATAAGATGTGGTGGGAGAAAAAAAAAAGAAAGCAAGATGCTATCTCTGTGTATCTCTTTTTGTTTGCACAAAAAACCCACCAAAAAAAAAAAACAAACCCAGGACTTCAGTTAAATGCTTATTTTGAAACAAAAGATGGAAGGTTTCTTCCAACTTATTTACAACAGAACACAGAAATTATTATCTACATTTGTTAAAATCASTACTTCCTCCACCCAGCTATACTCAGAGGAAAAACTGTAAGGCAGACTCATGGAAAGAGTGGCTCTGTGTTTACTGGTGTGGTCTGTTCAGCTGCATCAACAGCTTCCTTGTGATCCAAAGATACAGGCCTCTGTCATAAACACAAATTATTCCTGCAAGTTCTCAAAACTGCTAAGAGAGGGGTTAAATAGAGAATAAAATACAAAAGTTCACAAACCTGGAGGCACACACTATGGTATCTGTGCTCTGCAGGTCTGAGAAGTTRCTTTGCACACAAATGACTTTAACAGATTTTCTGTAGTTTACATGACACTAAAGTGTAGTTTTGCTTCCCATTTTTTCATCTTTCTGTAGATGTGTCCTGGCATTTTTTTCAGTATATAGCAGGTTTCAAGGTGAACTGGTAAAAACTCTGTTTTTCCAATACTACTTTAATACTTTAAAACATAATTAGTCTAGATGTTGTTATCTGAAAATATACATTAAAAAAAAAAGTTTCCACAATTTGCTAGGTAATTAAATGTCTCTCCATGGATTCTGTGGCTCAGTTTTCTCTCATTCCTCAGCTCAGGAGCAGGTAACACAGGTGGCATGATGCAYTCTTTGCAGTTACTCCACTCAGCATGAGGAAGCTCCTTTTCCCCAAGGAGGAGGTCCCAGTTGTGCTGCACTCTGTGCTGCATCTGCCCAGCTTTTCCTGCCGAGAAGGGCGGCAAGCAATTCAGGCTATCAAAAACAGAAAAATGGGGACTATAAAAGGGGTTTTCTTAAAGTATTTAAAAAATGTTTAAAGTTAAYTTTTTATGTCCTACAGAATCCATAAATTGCATGAAGAGGAGTTTGGGGACTTACGGGAAGAAGATTGTTATTGTCTTTATATTTTAAAGTCACATTGCTCCTGAGATACAATATAGACTTCCCAGAAAATCAGATAGAGTTCCTTAAACTAATGCTTATGGATAAATAAATATTTTCTTTTTTAAACTTACGTATTTATTTATTTTTCTTTCAGGAAGATCAGCTCAAAGTTCCTTACTTCGTGTCTAAACAGTGGGGCTCTTTCTTCATAGACAGAGTGCCAGGCCTGGAAAATGCAGAGGAGACCTTAGYTCACACGTGGTCCTGTAAATGTATTAGCACTTACAGCACTATTGCAATCCCTAGTYTGGAAGCAATAGCAGGTAAGGAAGAAGGCTTTTTTTTCTTTTTTTTTTTCCTAATGTAGCATTCATAGCACATTTGCAGTGCTGTAGATCGGGTTTTGAGGTTTGTATCTAAAATACTTCCCAAATACTCTGTTCTTATGATGCAACACTTAGCACTAGTGGTCATTGATTACTTGAATGGTTGTGCTTTTAATTGTTGTCTGATACATGAGGGGTTTTGTTTGTGTCTGCAAACATTAGATGTTTAATGGATTCTCTGTTAGAAATAGGGAGCAATGTTTAACAGGCTGTAGATTMATTCCTGAACTTGGTCTGGACTTCCCCGCTGTGTTTTGCTGTTTCTTCTTTCAGTGGTGAGTTACATTCAAAACAAACAGCATACAAAATTGCTTGGGGGAACCTATTTAAAAATAGGTGTCTCACTGATCTGKCTTATTACACTTCCCCAATCAGCTYGYTATAACTTTGCAACTGCAGTACTTAACCAGAGGATTATAAAGTGGTGGTGAAGAGCTTCTATCTGTATGTGCTCAATCTATCGTTTTGCATTWCTGAGCTTTGTCAATACCCATACCTAAATGAATGAACAAGTTATTACATGAATGAGGAAGACACCAAGCATTTATTTTAGTAATCCCTCCATTCAGCATCTGTTGCCTGCTTCATGCGCAAGACCAAGAAATAAAACATTTGTTTTATTCAGCATTTCAGGCTTGCCCAGCAGTGACTTCCACAGCGGGATATGTGACAGACCTTTTCTTTCAACCATATTTTTCACSTGCACTTACATTGTCAGAATATCTCAAAACAGAACAATCACAGACTGCTACAATTTATTTATTATTCTGGTATTTGCCATTCTGCAGTTTATTTCARCCTAAAGGCGCAAAGCCTAAATATACCAACAGAAAATGGAAAATGCGAACAGAAAGATATCCTCTGTAAAACTCCCATCTGATAACTTTTTCCAGGGTCATACTGTGGCTTGCTTTGGAAATTCTGGCCAAGAGAAAACACATTGGTCAGCCACAGTCTGAAACTCTGCCTGCCAGCCAGCTTCCTCCCAGCTCAGTTTACAGGACTAGCAAGGTCTCTCAACCAGAAATGTACCACCAGCTTTCCAGCTACAGATGAAAGGGTGAGAACCAGCAGGGCATGTCTGGACAGTTCGTGAGAAGGATAGCTCCCTGTCATCAGCAGCAGTGGAGCTCTTGCAAAGCCTGTTTTTCCTTTAGGAGGGACAGTGTGCACTGTCCCTCACTGCATTGAACCAGTGCTGGGGCAGGAGCTCTTGTCTGTGAGAGTTAAACCTCAGTGCTAAAGGACAGGGGAGAAATAATATTTTARACTTGCAGCTGTTCTCCTGACAGCMRACTCAAAGGTGAAGGTACAAGAAYGACTGTTTTTTTACAGAGAGTGGTATTTCTACTTTGTTTGTGTGGAAGAGCAGATGTTCATTATTATGGATGATGAGGAATTCYTGACTCTTCTTGAATACCTTGTCTGACTCCTGTCACAGCAAGCTGTGAGAACCCCTGCTTTTTGCCAAGCCCTGAAGTTTTTGGCTGCAGCTGTAAGTCATAGCCTAGCTGCAGCTATGTGGGAATAACCAGCTAGAAGAGATTGAAACGGGTTGTGCGAGTTTGATGCGCTCCAGCTTTTCCTTTCCTATTCATCTGCTTTAATTACCAGCAGAGGACTTTCCACTGCCAAGCTGCCAAAACACAGGCCTTTCCTCAAGCTTCCTGGAGCCCAAGCATGCAGCCAGGCTGCCACCATGCTGACCACATGAGCCCAGCTCCCAGCCAGAGGGATTCTGACTGTGGGAGCTCAACCCCGGCTGGCTCAGCCTTGGCAGCACCTGGCTCAGCCTGATCTAAGCTGCCACCTCTCTGGAGGGGCACTGCAGCCTCCTGGGAGCTGGGGGATGACAAGGGCTTCTCTGTGAACAGTGTCTGACCTGGCTTTTGTTCACCTATATGAGCAGTGGCAAGTACCACGTACAGCTCAGTATCCCAACAGCTTGTGATCTGCAAAAATATTTGGTGAAATGCAGAGGATTTCTGCACTGCTGACTTTAAGATTGTTTCTTGTCGTTTGGATGCAGTGAGTATCTGTGCATAARGAACAGCTTGGTTTGTTTCTCAAGACACATTGAAAAAGATTATTCCAAAAACTATTCAACATTGCACAATGCTAGCAATGTTTTACAAAAATAACTCAGTTTTCATCAAACTTTRTATGAGAATTCTTTTCAGAGCATTATCAGAAATTAACTTGGGTTAATAAAACCCTTCAAGCCTGCTTCCCTTTTTTTTTAAATGAGGAAATATTAAAAATTGAARTAAGCTGTAGAACTGAATTGAGAAGTTGGCACAGAAACAACTTTGAGAGTTCTCTTTTTTTCACCAACATGTTGTTAGTTTGGTGCAAATGCCTTCTGATAGTTTCACCTGAAGAATTTTTACATGAAACAAAAAGGAATGATCTGATAGTTACAGAAGAGCATTGTAGGAAAAGAGTTTCACAGGGAATGTTTCTGTTGGAGCTTTTTTTTCAAAGAGTTCAAAGATGTATTACAAGTTTTGAACTTTAATCTCGCCTCTGACAAGGACAGTATTACTGGAATTGCAGACTATTGCAACACAGTTCGTCATCTAAACTCCCCTGAGAGTCCCTGAAGAGAAATTGGCGTTTTCCTTGTGCATGAAAAGGTTAATTTCTTTTATTGCTAAAATTGCCCAGAGAAGACTTTCTACAATACCTTCACTTTCTTCAGTTTGGGGTGGAAACCAGRTACAGGTTCTACTGACACTACATGGTTAATAAAATACTAGAAGCCGAGTTCCCTGTTCATATTCTACATGCCTCACTCACARATCCATCTGTTTCTCCACTTTTCTGCCACTGAGTCTCTCCTCATTTACAGCTCCCTTGCAGATTTTGACCATTTTAAAGCACAATGATATCATAAGACAGATTTTCCAAACCACGATCCGTGACCGTGAGAATGTTACTTTAGAGCTCCCACACGGAAATTAAAAGGTGCAAGGGTCTCTCTGAAAAATGGAGTTTTGCATAAACCACAGATTTTAGGACATCCTTCTCCCCTTCAGAAAGCTAGGTATGAGCCAAGTGAAGGATTATTACTTTTTATCTCTCCTACCTGAATAATCTGATCTTTACTYTCAAGGGCAGCAATTGCTACTCTGTGACAATCTGATCAAATTTCCAGATCCCCATATAAATAATTGTATTTCCTGCATCACATATTCCTACAATAATTTTAATAATTTCAAAAATACTGTTTCAGATGGTTYTTTRATTAACAGWTCTTTGATCCCAAAATATGATATGYATATTTCAARCTAATACTTTTYCTTTCCATCTCATTATGTTTGGTATTTTTATAAAASTCACACCTCAGAAAATTCCATGAGGTGTCTTTGAGCTTAGGGAGGAATTTTGGTAAATTTTTTTGTTCTTCATTTCAAAGAAAAAGTTAAGAAAGTGGGCTCTAAATGGTAATAAGGAGAACATAAAAAACAGTTTTTCTAATTTCATTATTGTTAACCTAATGTCCTGTACTTGTCTTATGACCTTTAAATGGTGAAGTTTGTCATAGGATTAAAAACTACTGCAAACAAGAATAGGAGATTGGGTGATGCTGCAGCTCAAGAGAGTTTCATTTCAGAGAAGAATTAGTGCAAATGTAAATGTTTTGTGGAGACATAGCTCATTTCACACTTTGGAGATTTGATAACCCAGCTTGTGTCATGCATGAGGATTATGCATTTTTTTAAATCTTGTGTGCAATGTGAAATCTTATCAGGGTTTGCCCATATGGCTGCAGAAGTTTCTTTTCATGCCTTATTGTTATTTCAATATAGCTAGGACAAGAGAAAAATCTCCATTACAATTTACCAAAGCTGTCTCTTTAAAGATGCCCACAGGTCTGTWCCCTGCCACTTTCTGCGGGAGTTTGAGTCGTCAGCCTGCTTGCTGTATAAATATAATGATAAAATTGCCAGTGAACCATGACAAAGAAGTTCATGTTTCTGCTTAGAGCTGCAAATTATCTGCACAATGGAAAGCTCAAGGCAGCCGTGGCTGGGGYTCCAGAACTGGCAATGTGCAGTTTGCAGATACACAGGTCTGCCCAGCAGAGAATCAGCTACAAGCTGCAAACTTCACACACCATCTTCCACACGTATTTTAAAGGTGAATTCCCTGGAGGAATCAGTTGTTATCATGGAAGACATGAATTTCACTAAGCATCTAGCCACATGCTGATTTCTATATCCTGAACAGCATCATTCGTAATGATTGCAGAAGTGAAACAAAAAAATCTCTCCCGTTTTAGCACACTAGTTCTATGTTTTTTCATTGACATTATTCACTTAAAATCAAATCCAGCTCCTTTTAAAATTAAATTAGTCTTTGCTTTAACCAGACTGATATTTGTACTCTCATTCAAATAATACAATAATTTCCTTAAACACATAGAATTCTCTATATTATGCATTGCTARTTAGCAGTAACCTTTTATATTTAATACCTTACCTTACAACTGTGCTTTTACTTGCCAGCTTCACTGTAAGAATGTATCTATACAATAACAGCTAAAGACCAAGTTTATCAGAACACTTCCAGGATTTTAACTGCTTTGGGAWTTTGCTGCTATAAATAACAGTTGCTGCTACAAGGCCAAAGAGGTCATTTTTATAATTAAACCTTTTGTGCAAAAAAGTGTCTTATGCCTGGGGTAAAATTGGTGTACATGCACAACAGCAACGTTTCTGAGGTTTTTCCGGTCCTGAGGTTTCATATAAGGAAGAAACAGATAACAAAGATAACTGGAGATGTGTTTTGTGTGTAAGAACAGTATCTTGATCTCTCACTTGAAAAGCATCAGATAATGTAAGTCTGATTCATTTGTCCCAGGAAACTAGTTTTAGTGTTCTTCCTTTAAGAAAAAAAAATAAGAAAAACATGCCCAACACAACCAACAAATATAATKAATCTGTTTTTTCAGCTGAAAATACAGCTGAAACAGACAATAAACAGCATTTTAACCATAACAAATTATTGTTCAATAAATCAGAACTAGCTTCTAAAAAGTCTTCAGGATCCAATTACTTCCCAAATGATCTGACACCTCATCTTTGGCACAGGATTTGAYTACTTGACAGTAATTTTGAGTGTAGAAAGGACAGTACTGAGTATATTACAGTTTGTTCAGCCTTTCCTTCCTCCTCCAGAAAGGTGTATTGACTTGTGCCCCTGAAGACCGTGTCAAATCATGCAGAACCCAAAAGATTACTTCCTAGCCAATGGCTGACAGAAATGTTCYTGCCATCGTTATTCTGCTCTATGAGATGTCAAAGTACAGCCACCCCGAAAAGATTAAAGGGAGAACTCATGAGCAACTCATTAAGAAAGGGYGAACCACTCAGTCATTTCTGCTTTAAAGTTATCCTTCAACTCAGGCAGCATAATTTCATTTGCAGGCTGTAATTAAAGCTGTAATTGGGTTTTGACTGGATCACAGGCTTGTGGAGTGGTTTAGACTGACACTTTAAAAACCCTGCTTGTGATACAAAGTGTTGATAATTTTAGAGTGTGAAAAATAGTGAAAATAGTTAAATCACCAACTGTTGAAAATACTTATTYGACCAGGTTGAAATTTTACATAACCTGCAAACTCACGTGTACAAAAAAAAAGTTGCTGGAAGCATTTATGTACTCTGGATTAGTGCCTAACATATTCTCTCTGGATTAAGATGGTCACACAAGCACAAAAAACAATGGAGGCCTTGTCTTTATGTGTGTCTGTGTGTGGATTTTTACTTTAGGGTAAACAATGTTTGTCACCCATCCAGAGAAAAAATCAGGGAAAGGGAAAGAAAAAATTTGTTTTACAAGAGAGGGGGGRCATTATGAGATTAACCCAAGTTCAGAGAGGAAGGTTGATCTTGGTGAGTTGACCTCAAAATGAAAATAAAGGGTGCATCATCTCTGCGTTTGCCTTAATTTAGCTCCTTCACAGTCTCAAAATGCAACTCCTGGGTTTTTTTTATCAATCAAGAATGCCTGTCAGCCCAAATAATTGCTTCTTTCCAGGTTACCTGCTTTAACCTACCTCAGAAGCCCTTCYTCCTGCCCTAAGATCCAGAATGAGTCATTCACACAGAAATTAATCAACTGATCCCGAAAGACTTAACACCTCCGAGTAGGATCTTGCCATTCTCTTAAGATTTTTTTTTTTAGATTAAGTCTTCATCTAGATGTTTTACAATATTGTCGTCTAATATTTTATTTTGATCAATTCCAGATCAAGCAAAGAACCACACAGGGTTATTTTCTTACAAGTTCTCCAAAAACCACTGTTTAAATTAAACAAAAATGAAAGAAATTTCCCTCATATACAGAAAATTTATTTTCTCATATAAACTCTAAACAGCAAAGGAATTTCTATGGCTTTCCTCCACTGCAGACTCTTATCAGGCTCAGCTGCGAGTTAGTGCACGCCTTGTGCGCAGCTGTTGTGCTCAGGAAGGGGTCAGCGRTCCCTTGGCCATAGGGTAGACCCAAAGGAACGTGAATTGTTATTCCCGAAATAATTGCAGTGAAATCATGCCACAGCAATGGCAGCAGCTGCCATGGGACAGTCATTCCACCCCCAGGAGCTCATCCCTCTGCAAAACTCTGGCAGTGAAGCTGCTGCTGCTCATATCCCTGCAGCTTGCCACTTGGGTTTTCTACAATGTCACCATCTTCTGTGTGAGATACCACAGAAGAGTGACCAGTGACAAATCCCAGTGGTCCTGAAGATCTTGCTCAGGCCAAGCTCACGCCACAAATGTCTGCTGGCAGTGCCACAGGCGTGATCTCCAACCCGTACATCTGTGTTGGCAAAAGCTCTTATGTAAGTGCAATTAAAGCAKCAAACCTGCACTTTTACTGAGATTAGTTTTGATCTTTATTCCTGCATGCCCAGGAGCAAAAGCTCATATCACCAACTATATCCAAACTCAGAAACTTTCTCCTGGGAGATACCTGCACTGAGGAGTGYCCCTTTTCCCATAGGACACCACACAGATACTCTCCCCCTCTCCAGCTTTTGAGTTATGGAGTACGCAGACAGCAGCAATGACTTTCATGTAGCTGACAGAAGGAATGCTTTCCTTGTGCTGACTTCACTCTTTTGAGAGCCTTGCTTTAGTACAGCAAACATCTGACCTCCTGTTTTAAGAAAATCAGCCTTAGAAGTTTTTCTAAAAATAACTGCTATCAGATAAATCTACTTCTGACCTTGGAGTTGGGTTTTTTTTTTTCTTTTTGCCTCTAGTATGCTGTCTCACATCCTGAGCTTTTAGTGCAAATGCTGCTTTGACTGTTACAAAATAAAGATGGGTGAGGAGATAAAAACATTTAGTATTTAAGAAAAAGCAACACAGGTTACCTGCAGACTGGCAAGTCAGGTCACTCAGAGGCACAGCCAGACTGCTGAGCTCCTCTTCAGCTATTGTGCTTACTCCATGGTCAAGGAATAATTATTAGAAGCTGTTGTCATTAAGCAATTAATATTTTCTTTCAACAACAACTTTGAAATGCAATGAAAGATTGCTTCTAAGCCTGCATAAATTAAGGAAAACCCTGTAAAAGAATTTATGCTTAGCTGATGGTTTGCTCTCTGCCCCTATAGTTACATCACCTGCATCATGAGATGTGAGATAGACCTCTGTGTTTTCTGAAATCTGCCACAATTGAGCAGTTTAAAGATTTTTTTCAAATTTGGGTATCGCTAACAAGGTTTTCATTCTCTTCTTTGTGCCTTTTCYTTGGTGATAATCAGGAGGATATATTTGGATTCACTTAAGAACACAACCCTGCTGTTTACTAGGAGGCTTCTGCAGCATCTGGCGCCAGCCCTGCTCCCTGGCAGGGAGCAGACCTCAGGGTGGGGGAGTGTTCTGCTTTCTGTAGAGCTTCTCACTCGTCACRGGGATGCTGCCGTGCCGTCATGATGAAAAAATGTTGGCTTTGCTTTTGTTGGTCAATACTGAGAAATTATTCCTGACAATTCTGCTGTGTRTTTTGGGAGAAATCTGTTTTATTCTTGGACTGTGTTTTTAAATGAACAACAATGCTGCCCATCTAAAGTGCTTAGTTAAGATTTTATTTGTTTAATGCATTGGTTTGTTCAAGGAAATTTAAAAAATTAGAGTAGTAAGTTCATCAAGCAGGCCTGTGTCTGGATTAAATTAAAATTGTCTTCCATTCAGTTACTCAAATATTTTCCTGATCACTCAGTGAGCATATTACATTTTCCCTTCTACTTGTGGTTTCTCTTCCTTGCTTGTGGGTGGAACTCCAAGTCTTCCTCTGATAAAAGCTTGTGGCATTTGTTTAGCTGCCCTACCCTAAGCACACAGCACACGGACACCRAGATGTTGTCAGCTTTGTAACTGTGACAGAAATACATCCATAGCTCCTGAGAACAGGCATGGCTGTGGGTATGCAGATACACCAGAGCACAGTGTTGTAATTGATGTCACTTCATACCTGGATCTGGATCACTGGAGCACAGTGACTGGCAGTAGTTACTGTTCAAATATCATCAATGTTATTTTGTTCACACCAGGGCTGCTGGAGYCCTGCGAGGGAGGTAGGGCAGGGCAGGAGCTCCTCTGAGCTCAGGTGAAGGCACACAACCTGTGAGGGTTGCCCAAAGCACTGGGAAATGCTCCTGATACTGAATGGTCACCATAAAGAAACCGTTTTCATCACTCATTTGCACTCGGGCTGGTGTAGGAGCAAAGAAAGGAGTGGGACAGGAATTCAGGGCAATACATCTAATAACTGGCATTTCTGTACATCTAGGACCCTCTATGCTCCTCAGGGACCCTCCTGGGACCTTCCATGTCTGAGTTCTAGGAGTCTTTGGCTCTCAAAGTCTTGGGTAAAAAAAAATTAGTCTGGGTGGAATTACCTAAGAATGATAGAAAAATTCTGGGACTGGAATTCTCAAGCACTTGGGGAGAGTCAGATAGATCATTCTTTCAGTCTCAAGCTGTTTAGTTTGCTCTAGTTTGTTTGGATAGGAGCAATATTGTATGAGTTTGGTGCTGAATTCATTATCAGTGTGTGTTAGGACTCATTAGAGCCTTGCTGTCCAATTGTATCTCAGAGAGGACTACATATTTGCTGCTTGCCCAATTCATGACTCTCCATCAGAGTTAGGTGAGATGTGGGTGCCAAGATGCAAAGGTCTACCACCACAGCAGCAGCTGTGAGCATGCACAACAGAAAGCCCTGAAGTATTTACTAAAACGCTAGGAAAACAACAACTTGGAAATAAACAACTATTTTTTGTTCCTGAGACTGGCTTTATTATTAGATACTGTATCTTCTTTCTTTTCATSCTTTTGCAAAATGGGTATTTTCTAGTCATCTTCCAAAGTCAGTTTGCTGACTAAAAAGCAATAATTAAATTTATATATTGGGGGGGTGCAAATGGACAAAAGTGTGATTATTGTCTTTTGGAGCCTTTTATGTTGTATATAGAATGATTTGGGTGTTAAAGCTGATTATGAAAATCCAGTTTACCAGGAAATATCAGCGAAATTCCCATTTTGATCCAGCTGTTCTTTTCCTCAGCAAAGAGCAACTCTGTAGCAAGTGTGCTCCATTTGCACTGCTCTTTCATTAAACTACTCTTGGGAGACTCCAGACTGCTAGACTCTTAAAACAGTAAAAGCTTTTTTGTAGAAGTAACTGTATGACATTTGATTTTTATAGCTCGTAAAGATATTTGGAAATATTTGCTTTCTTTTCCAATTTATTTTGTAATTTTTGAAAYCTTTGTTTTAAACTGAGTGGCATAAATAGACTCAGCAGCCAGTAAATCCATTGGGCCTTCTGCATACTAGGAAAACATCTGCCTGTTCTGCCGTGCTCAGAACGAACTACAGAGATTTCCCTGACTCAGACAAAATTAGAAAATGAACTTMTTTGACAAGCTAAAATCACCCAGTTGAATAATTCTCTTCCAATTAACTTCCCTCCTATTACTACTTCATTCCAGTTTCTATCTCTTTTTCATCTTGCTCTAAGAACTCATTTGCTTTCTGTATTATGTTTAATATGGGTTTAAAGCTGCAGACCTGGATGCTGTCCTGGTGCCTTGCCTGAGAATCGCTTGTGAGACAGAACTGGATTTCCTGTTGTTTGTGCTGAAACTATTAAAATTGTGGTTTTCTGCTTCACGAAAGCTGCTGAGTGGAAAAAAAAATGCAGTATGAAGTGACAGGATGTCACCTCACCAGATTTACTCCAAATTTAAAAAAAATTGCAATTAATAACTTACTGTATAGATGAACTGAATAGTAGGTTTTGTTTTACTTTGGTTCTAAAGTGACAACCTGAAAAGGAGCTAACCCTATTTGGAGGAAGGGAGTTGTATTTTTTTTTTCATTTATTGAAAAAGGAATTGTTTGTTGCACTACGTTTTATTTATATTTTTTTTTTTTTTTTTTTTATATTTTTTTTTAAATTTGGTTTCTTGAACTTTGAGTACGAGGTGAGCACGGGAAGTATCAGTTTTCTGGCTGAGGGTGGGTGGGTCACTGTTGGCAGCACAGACTTTTTAAAAAGCTACAGAAAAGAAAGCTTTGACTGTTCAGAACTATTTTAATGCATTCARTGTTCTTTAYAGACTGGAAGTGATGAGTACRCCAAGTTACAAGTGCAGATTTCTAWGAATGTTTGATACAAAATTATGTTGTTAACACTGGACTGCAAGAAGGTCCAAGAGCGGGTGCCTTTGGGGAATCTTGCTTCAATAACCATGAAAAACAAAAAAGGAACTGATTCTTTATTTTAAAAATAGTTCTCTTATGAGTAGATTGTTGAAATAAAAGAGAAGGATGACAAATTGAAGAATGAACTTGAAGGTGTACTGGGAGAAAAACTCCATCTAGGCTCAATTAAGATTTTTGATTTGTATTTAAGCATTAGTTAAATAATTTTCTGACTAGCATTATTTCAGCAATCAAGGAACTGAATATCCTTTACTACAGTTGAATAAAYTCTGAAAGTCAATCCCTCGAACAGCTGAAGATGTCAAATAAATGTGTAATCACGCAATCTGATTGAATTCTGATGCTGGTGAGCAAACAGCTCAAGGTTTTAAGAAGTACTGCTATTCACCACAGGCTTATTTTTTATGTGATACAGGCTGTGCTGCTAATCAGATGTGGTATGTTTCTGTCTTGCAGATTTACCRCTGGATTATAGATTTACACGATTTTCCCCAAATAGTTCAGCAACTGCTGGGTACTACCCAAGCCCTCCAAGAGCWCTGCTGCCAAATGAGGACTCAGTGACTATGAAATAGGTTGTCAGCTTTTTCCTYAAATAACCCTGTGGCCCTTACTTAAACTGCTATCAAATGCTAATTGGTGAAAATGCTGTGTGATGCTTCATAAAATAGAGTGATGGATTAAAGCAGACTCCTGTGTAGCTTTGTGTTTCATTTGTTTCTATAGCCAGAAGAGTTGAGTGATGCATCCTTCTCTCTAGGTCTTCTGACCACCACTACCTTTCACAAATTGCTGCTGGCTTTTTCCATGCACTGTCCACAGCCTTCAGAAGAAATGTGATAGTAATAGCTCATCCCAAGTTACAGTCTGCATTTTCGAGGACATTTTAGGTTCTAACCCTATATAAGGTGATGCTGTTGCTACCATGAGCYCCAGGAAAGGCACAAAACAGATCCTCAGCCATATTTCAATTAAAAGTTACCTTGGACAGCCCAGGTTATCACCACAGATCACTGTTTTGCAGGCTCTGAGGAATTTATTCTCCCATTGTAACTATTCTTGGAGATGATAGAGAAAGACTGCATTCCAAAGAGAAAGATTCATCATACTCAAAGAGGGACTGGAATGGGATTTAGGCAACTAAAGCTGACTGATAGTTCTGAAAGCCTTTGTCCATGCTTATTCTTCAATACCTCAAGAATCAGAGCTCTTCTGCAGAGGAGGGAAACMTGCGTAGAGTTTCCTTCTCCAATGGAATGGATACAAGTCCACAAGTCCCATCTCCATCTCCCTGGGAAATCCTTCCAAGAGTGGGAAGGATATAGAAACCAGCCTCAGCCAGAAAAGGAGCAGGACTGAAGGCATAAACTGAATATTACTAATCTGAGCAAACAGGAATCCTGTTCTCTGTTGGTTTAAGTCCAAAGACTTGTTCTCCAGCACTTAGGACAGGAAGCCCTCAGTAATTAACASAGGCTAGCAGATGCAAAAACATATCAAATATTTCTCTTGTCAGCAGTTTTGTCACACTGGGATGGCAGAATTTTGGATAAATTTCCCTCAAAATTTAAAGAATAATAAACAGAAACCTGATTTTCTTGTTTCCGAGGAAAAGAACTCACTTTGTTAGACCTAGACAATTACCAGAATGGACTTAGCTYGTATTAACACTTAATTTGTGTCACCAAAACTCACTCTGTATTTTTGCAGCTTCACCAGTTGAAATATTTTGTGTYAGAATCAGACACAAACACCATTCCACCTCATTTCAGAGATACTGGCCTCTGTCTGCATATTTTTTTCCCGCCTTTACATAGAATGTTATTTTTACATTCTTGTGGATCAGTATACTTGCAAGTAATAAACAACATTTCCGAATTAGCATTAAGTATTGGTTTATTAAAAGGAAAACGTGAAACAAATGAGGACAAAATTTATAAAAACTTTAAGACCAGGTGGTTAAGGAATGAAAATRCCATTCTGCTCCTCATAAACTGTAGGCTAAAAATATTTGACTTAAGATGGTAACAGTTAGTAATAGTTGAGTTTATTTGGATTTCTTTTAATTAGCATCAATGTATTCGGCAGAAAATCTGCCTCRCGACAGAGGGATATGATTTGTATTAAGGAGAGAGATACCAGATTAAAATCTCTGATCCCTGATTACAGCATCATTGAAATTCAAACCAGAACAAAGTAATCTTCTGCAAATAATTTCTAACTAATTTATGGTACAAACCCATATTGTGTACCCTCACACTTCCATTGTTATGGATTTGGAACTGATTTCCATAGGTTGGGGTTTTATTTTCCTTTTTTAAAAAAAAAGAAAACTAATTGAATTGTTAAGGAAAATCAGACAAAAAATATTCTAAGTCCTTGGGTCTTGGTTTCCCAGTGGAGAAGCAGTATTTTTTTTGATGGAAATGTGGCAGATTCTGAGGACAGCCTGAACACAAAGCTCGCCAGAAGAAATACATCTTTGACAAAGGCTGACACCAGCCATTTGCRCTTGCTGCCAGAAGGACCTCACAGTAGCAGAGAGAGAAGAGGAGAACAGAAAGCTGCTTTAAGCATGAYTCCATGTGCCACCATAGTCTGTGGCTGCAGGAAAACTTGGGAAAAATAATTGAAGTGGTTGCCCAAAAAGCAGAATTCCTCTTACTAAAGAATCTTCTATTCAAGAATCTGAAAATTGTAAAGGTCTTATTACAGAGCAGAGAGTGGCAACGGAGGAATGAGGAGGCAGGCGGTGCTGTGCCAAGAGGAGAGCTGTTGGAAATGTCATGAAGAACCAGGGAGAAGAAATGCACATGGCAGAATATTGGTAGCTGGCCATATTTAATATGGCACTGTAAAGACATCATCTTTGCTTTTTCCTTATTTCTTCGTCTCTTTTTTGCTTTTGTTTTTGAACTCCCGGAAATCTCTGCAATGTTTTGGATTCTCTCGTGAGAGGTCATTGACAGAAAGATTGTTAAGTGCCTGCAAAAGTATCATCAGGGAGATATAAAGTTGTAAAGTTTCATTAAAATCACTGTGTCTGCCTAGACTGCCCTGAGAGCCACAGTTTTGTTTAAAACATGAGATGAAAACCAAGTCTCCTTTGATGTCTGTTTTGGTGTAAAGCACATGTGTCTGAATTTTAAAATAAAGAGAATTTATTTCTGAAAAAAAAGAAAATAAAAAAAAAGATTTGTTCTTGAATTTACTTTATAGCTGAGCAGCAAAAAGAGAAACAGGAGACAAGTTTGTCTCAAAGCAGTGCAAGGAGAGGTTTTGCTATCGTCTCGAACAAAACAAAACTTGACCCACTCAGCATAARACATATAAATCAACCAAAAACTTTAATAAATGGATACCTTTAATAGTGATAGGGAAGTCATCTTTGATGCACAGCAGAGCTCAGTGCAGGTTTCCTGAATAGTACTTCTTCCTGGAAACTGAAGGCTTCTTGGTCCCCAGAGAGAAGTTAAATAAACAAACGCAGGCAGATTGTCCATGGCAAACACAAGGCACTGCTGGACGCAGGATTTTCTGAGGCTGCTCCTTCCACAGGCTGATGGGGCTCTCCAGCTCACCTCCCAGTTCTGTGATGGTGCAGTAGACATTCCTGAGGGAATTCCCAGGAAAATTTGTCTGATGACAGGCACCAGGAAGCAGCATTCCTAAAACTAGTTAAAATCTTTCCTCCTGGGGCCAAGTATGCATTAAATCATACCAAGGTAAACAACAGCAGAGTGTAAGAATATGTTAATTAGCAGAGATGCCACCAGCGGGAAGGTGATATCTGAGCTTCCCTTTTGCCACCACAGGGAACAAAAACACAGTAAGTGTAAAAAACACTCTTTCATACACAAACTCCATGTTTTACAGCACAGTTTCTCAGGAAGGTTTAGAAATAACGTCACCTCTGTGCCAAAAGGTAAAAGCCTCACACATTCCACCATAGGGATCCCACCATAGGGATCAGATGGGAAGATGTTGCTTCTGACTTCCCTGGGAAGGGAGAATGGGGCAGCCCTGCTGTTCCTCAGCATCATGGAGGTAGCAGGACAAGTTTTACGGTGCATTTAAGCAACTGTCTTTTAAAACAAAATATGCCCCTTTCTGTATACRTGCCTGGAGGCAAATAGCATTTCAGCTGACTCATGGCATCAGATTTAGGAGGGAAAGCACATGGTTGAGCTACAGGAACCTTACCTCTGCAAAGAGTGCCAGCTGTAATGGTATAATGGCTAAAATGGTTCGGCCACAGACATCTATTGTTAACAATTGGCCACAAACCAGCCCTTCCAGCAAGCACATAGCTGATCCAGAGCCCCTGGGGGGAAAGGCTCAATCCCATTATAAATCCTGTTGCCTGTAATTTTGTTTTCTGCAATTCTAAGTAAGTGGAACATCAAACCCCTTGGTGAGTCACAGGAGAGGAAAAAAAATTTAGAAGAGGTTTTCTTCTGAATGCTTTTGGTGCAAGAAACAAATCCTGTTTTTCAGTAAGCATTATAAATAGAAATGTTTAACTGGAAAAAGGAGCCTGGATTAGGGCCAAAATAACATGGAATCCAGGAAGTTAAACAGACTCAGAGATTTCCAGCCCTAAAAGCTTGCTAGCATCTTTAAGGGCAAACTGGGGATTCCTGTCTACAGGACTAGTGCTGCGGCCAGCATGACCGATTATTTTCCTGAATATGGGACAAAGGTGTAAGGTCAATCTTTCCAGCATGAAGTGGGTACCCACGGCAATTCTCTGGCAGCCATGGCAAGACCACAGAGGTTTTACAGCTGGCCAGATGTCACAGTTCACAGAAGGGCAAACATCTGAAGCGGCGCATTTAACTTCTGTCCYGCTGCAGCGAAACTGATTTAATCAGAACTGCGCTAAAAATCCCTGACGTCCCCCACTCCTGCCAGCACAGCGCACATGAGGCTCTCTCACACACCATAAGGACTTCTAAGTACTTGCACRGGGGTGAGAAACCATCGCAGCCACTTCAAAATGATGTGGTGGCTTCCAGCCCCTTCTGCAAATTAGAGGTTGCAAGACACAAAATGGCAGCAGCACAAAGGGAGCAGCAGCCTGCACAGCAGCTCCAACAGCACAGCCGGGGCAGAAATACCTTTTCTCAGGAAAGGTATTTCTGCTTCCCACTGGCTACTAAATGTTGAGTAGCCAACTTGGCTAAAAAAAAAAAAAAACTTGACTAAAACACTCCATTTTGTTCTTCCTTACAAGGTTTGGAGCTTGCATTCCTTTCAAGAATGAAGAAAACCATAAACTATCTTATACTGTGTACAGGAAGAAAAAAATAGGTGTTCTTGTTCAAAATTTATGAGAGTGGTATTTTCAGGGTGTATTTTAGGAAAATAAGTCCATTAACTTTCAGTAGACCTTGTTCTATCACAGCACTAAAGGAACTCTAAAAATTAGGACTCCGTGTGCCTAATAAATTTACATTAAAAGATTAATTTYGAAAGCCTCCATCATCTCTGAGGAATAAAAGTACAGGTGAATATAGCAATTCTTTTCTTGCCTTGTCTCAAAATAATACCTGCGAGTTTCAGTTTTCTTTCTATATCATCCCCTGTAACCTCAGCCCACAATGAGAAATTAAATGTGCACTCCCAGGGGCTAATCAGTCTGCAAATTATATTAATGCAGAGAAAAAAGATGCTACTGTAAATTTTGTGAAAATAAACGTTATGAAATCAAGAGATAAAAAAAWTCTTTCTCTTATTCTGACAGAGGCCTCAAAAATACCTACTGGAGAGCTGCTGTTGWAGCAGCTGYAGCAGAGYTGGGGACAGKAGCAGTGAATTTCTATCAMTGTTTTTTTCCCTCAAAGCTGCCCAGAAAATGCATACACATGAACAGGCAACTGCCCAGAATATGAACATGAGCAGTCAGCAATTAAAGGGTAGGATGCCATGACATCCTACCAGAGACTAAGGGGATGAGGGAATTAGCTTCATTTCATAGGAGGTGTGAAGTTTTAGGTCAATTAAATAAACTAAGAGCTCTTAGGCAGTAAGCAGGGAAATCTCTTGATCAGTAGCAAACAGCTGATGGAAAATGGAGCATAGATAAAGCTCAAGGACGAAAAGGCTGAGGGTCARTATGAGCTGACAATAATAGTTCAACAGGGCAGTAGATGGCTGGAGGGTGTCAGGGAAAGGAGTTTATATATATCTCAGAAAATTATAATTATGAAAATATATGTAGTGTGCGGGATTTTCCTCTGTCCTCTAAACTTTCCCCTGCTATTGTCCCCTGCAGGAYTTGGAGATACCTGGTACATTACTGATAGTAATCCATATACAAAATGAGAGGAAAAAAAAAGTAACCTGAAGACAATTACATGCATTAAAGACCATTGTTAGATAGATATTCTTAAATGTAACTGTAAAAGTATTTGAATGGATGTCTACATATTTGTGTGCACATTTAAAAAGGCCTGCTGTGCAGAGCACACTGCCAGGAACTCAACGAACACAGATTGTGTGTATGAAGTGACCTGTCACAAGGTGGTTACAGGGCCCCCTGAAATACTCAACAGCAGCATCCCAAAAGCACCAGAACAACACACACAATAACCAATTACAGATGCAGACTAGTGCAACGACCTCATGAACACCCTAAAAATAAGAGCAGTGGTGGAGCTGTCTAGGGAATACGTATGACTACAACAAGAGCCACCAGCTGTTGAGCACCAAGTAGGAAGAATTGATTGCTACAGAATGCTCTGGTGATGCACAGGTAAGTATCATATTTAAGTGAAAATTAATTTTTTAATGCCTTTCTTTATGTTTGATCTAATATGTCACCCTTGAGTCTTGGCTGCAGTAAACAGAACGCAGTCAATCAGAGGGAGAAGATTACAAAGACAAATGGAAAATCAGTGGCAAGTTTGCATGCAGTCTCTGAGACAAACCTTTTTCATGTACATGTCTCTACTGTAGGGAAGAGAAGAGATATGTGGGACTCTGAAACTCTAGAACTGGGGTGGGGATAAGTAAGCAACTTGTAAAAAATTTCATGAATTCCAGTATTTGCTTAGTTGCCTCTTTGGCTTTCCAAATACCAAGTGACTCCATAAAATAGGTGGATTCTAGCGTTAAAAATGCCTTTCACAGAAAACAGCATTCTACAAATGGAACACATCATTGTGACATATCTGGCATCCAGAGAGGGAGATTGTGGCAGTCAGCTCTAAAGCAGCACTGATGAAGTCTGCCTTTGGAAGGTTCCTCTTGGTATGAGCATTAACAGTTTGTGCTCCCAGGAATGATGCTTGGTTTGTTTATAACATCAATGAAATTTGGAAGGAAAGAAGTTGACACTCATCATACATATTGAGAAAGGTCACACATTGGAAAACATAAAGTAACAACCAATTCAAATAAATAAAAATAAAAAGCCACATGCTGCTGGAGAGTTGCCCCTCTCCAACCTGTTTTGGTCATCAGCAGAGAACAGAAGGGATATGTGCTAAAGAAGGAGCAGGCCAGTGAGGCAGCTGGACAGCTGCTAGAAGAAGATAAATCTAAACTTTGTTGATGTCTAYAGCAATGTAAAAGCAGTAACGTGGATTCTGCTGTTAAAAGGCACAGAACAGATGATGGAAGTAATTTTTTTATTGGGTCAAGTTTTGTCCTGGCATTTCCCATTTAAGTGCCTGCTTTATGGTTGCTGTTTTCCTCAYATRTCTCAGGACCACAAATCTGTCTCCACTCACCAATGTTTTACTTCATTGATGCTGCTGCTTCCCATTCCTTAAGAAATCTGCAGGAATTTTTTTTCATCTGACTTTCTGTCTGCTGGCCTCRGGCTAAACCAGGCTGAACACATGGTGAGAGCAAGAAAGGGAAAGAAAGGAAATGTAAAGCAGAGAAAGATGTCCCATTTACATACAAAGAAGAGCTGTTTAGGAAACATCTAGTGTTTTCTCCTTCCAGCTACCCTACTGATACTTTGGCTACCACGAAGCAGGAGAGTAAAAGGCTGCATCTGTGGAGAGAGAAGTGTTTCCAGTCTGCAGATGTAGAAGCAGACATTTGTAGGATGTAGGATTTTCTTGTGAGAGAAAATCCTCTGAATGTGCCCCAACCAGACAGGTTCCCTGGYGAGCKTAGACAAGATTTCCAGATTTCTGTMATTTGGTGGAAGTCAGCCCTAAGAATCAGATTCTTTTTTATTCTTAGGGCTGAATTCAGGCAACTCCTTTTTGTCCTAGTTTTGGAGCTGTGACTATTTCTGCCCAGTGCCTGCAGTGAGCCAGAACCCCAAAAGCCCAAGTAGTAAATGGAATGAATCATGCAACAGTCTCATAACCTTGAAGGATGTAGTAGGAACAACCAAGTTAAGACACTGGTCCACACCCTGGGTAAAAGAGAGGAGATAGCTAGCATTCCCCCATATATGTATGGAACTGGGATAAGATTGGAAAATCAAAGCTGCCTTCATGTGAGGCTAAAGTCCAAGGGGAATAGCTGGGCATAGCATCTCAGATCAAGGAGGGCAGGGTAAATATGCAACTGTCCAGATTTGCAGCTCAGCTACAAGAAGAGACTGGCCTASTGCTCTTGTCCTACAGGTTTCAGCTCACAGCACTAAGATCAGAAATTATCACAGCTGGACACAAAAGACAAAGAAAACACAAGGCTTATGGTCATAACCAAATCAATTGTTTTGAAGAATTAGTGAAAGAATCTGGAGAATTTTTTGTTTTTCTCTTTCACTTGAAGAGTGTTGTCACTTAATGACAAATTTAGAAGTGTTTCTTACATGAAAATTAGAGACCAAACAGAGAACACAGAGGTCCTTAGTGCGAGGAGGGTACTAAAAAAAAAAACAAAACAAAACAAAATAAATCAAATAAACAAAGAAAAAAAAAGCCAAAAAAACCCAAGCACACAGGAAAATTCTAGGAAGAAAAAAATGCTGTTGCATAGGCTGCGCAGAAAGAAAGAAAAGGATGGCCAGGCTGCGTTTGTGGAACAGGTAAAGTGATAGACACCTTCCCTCTGTAGGCTAACATCTTCAGTCATGAAGAAAGAGAAACAAACTCCAAGCATCCAAATTCCAAAAAATGAGGCCCWAAGGCTTTTAAATGTATGAAGCATCAGCAGTCACTTGGTTTCTCCTCCCGAATGAGCCCTACATCACTTGCTCCATGTGGCCCTGCCACCTCCTTTCTCACTGTCATAGAATGGCGGCTGGGGCTTGTTCCCTCTCCACATCCTCATGATCCAGCTTGTCAATGCAGGAAGAAAAAAAAAGTACATTTCCCTTCCCTGCAARCCAGATAAGTACAGGATCTTCCTGGAAGTTTTTACTTCTCAAGAAAGGATAGATGCTACCAAGAGGTGGCTGCTCACAGTGTCTCTGATGCTCCAAACATTTTCAAGACATGTGCTGTACTTAGGTGCACAGTGACTTCAATGAGTGTGACCTAAAAAACGTGTCATTGTTGGAAAAGAGCAGCATTTCCCACACATGTTTGGCTCAGCCACATGGACATCAGGCATTGCATGTAATGTGGCTTGCCATAAAGACCAAGGAAAATAATGAGCATGCAACGCARGAGTAGACCAGTGTCTGACCTGAACCATTCTGGAGCAATGCCACACAAAAGGTCAGGTTGCTGTATGTTTCAGAATCACATGATGCAATTTAAGGAAATGACAGCTACAAAAACTATTAACCTCAGTGGGACATTTCCAATAAAATTAAATACATTTTTTTTTTTTAATGAGCAAATAAACTAGGGTTCTGATACTTGGAAGGAGAAAGGGAGTGAGAGATTTCAGGGGCCAAAGCAGCAAGAGAGTGAAAAATATATGATGGCATGTTACTGAGTCAGTCATTGAAACAATTTTATGGGTGGTGGCAAAAATAGATAGCCTGGGGACATKATTCATCACATCCTAATGAAGACACCTAAAACAGGTCAGATGAATACTGCTGTAAAAGAATTTCTTTTTCTCTGCAGTGTTGTAAACAGAGTCTAACGTGACTAGATCAGAGGTAGCTGCCAGTTAAGTATAGAACAAAAGTGCATGACAYGTTCAGAGGTTAGATGGATCCCACCCAAAGTTGCTGCTCCAAACTGACATTGTTTTATTGTTTAATTGTTTTCTTCTTGCTGTCAGCACTGAATTCACTGGCATGCAGCAAGGCTAGCAAACCACTGAGAGAAACTCAKCCTCAGCAAGAGGGGTTCTGCTCATGGCTAAAGAAGTGAAGGGCAGAGAGAGATCAAAGACAATCTGTAATCTTGCCTGTGCAAGTAGCATTTTGAACATAATCACACAAAACAGGACCTTGACAGGTCATCTGGTCCACCCCTTGCTCYAAGGCAATATTCATCAGACTTTCCAGATCTGAACCGTTCTTGTCAAATATATGTCCAACTTGCACTCAAAAAGCCTCCAGGGAAAGAGGTGCTATTCACTTCTCCTTTATTTACTCTTAAAAATACTTTCTTTATCCTAGCTAGCCTAAATTTCTCTTACTGCAATTTACATGCTGTTTTCAGAGGGTGAAGATAAGAGATTATTATCTTCTTTTTAGCAGCTTTTACATAGCTGAAGGCAATCTTCCTCCAGCTTCTATTCCTGAGGCTAATTTTTCCAGTCTTTCACTATACATGATGCTTGCTTAAGCTGAGGCCATTTTAACTTCAAAATTACTAGTGGCAATGCTGAAATTAATCCAGTCTGAACAGATCTCGCCTCTCTTAGATATGGCTGAATCATCCTATACATTTTAATTTATCTGTTTAGCCTGCCAAGCACTCTGAGTTACTGGGAAGTAAAAGGAGCCCTGTTTTGCACAAGAGGACATGAGGCAGAGAGGATGTGTGGCTCTCCACTCTGTTGGTATCTCCACCATGTCCTAACTGCACACCAGAGCAAGATCCAAGCAGCACATCCAATCCCATCCCTTCTGAGACAGAAAGCCAAGAGCCCATGCTCTAAGGGAGCCATGGTGTGCTTTGCCTGGGGATTCAGTCATGACAGGGCAGCAYAGGGCACTTTTTCCACAATACAGAGAGATCCACGCACAGAGCAAGGGCAGGATTTCAAAAGCCATTCATACATTATGCTTTTCAGAATTATAAGGGCATATTCCACTAACTTAGAGTCAGTTACTTAATATATTTACATATATAATGATGAAGACGTGAAAAAGTATGTAAACACCCTTCTCCTGATTACTTTAGGCACCCTGGTAATTCTAGAAATTCCTGTAGAATCAGCCTATTAGCCACATCTGGTCTGACTGTGAGTCTGCTGCTCTTCACATGTTCACTTGTATCACAACACCAATATTTTACAGCTCTGCTATCAATTCAGTAGAGCCTAATACCATTCAAATTGGTGTTTAGAAACAAATCTTCTAATGATTAATCTAGTGTTTGCATGACTGAAACTGAAGCACTTAGTGCATTTAGGCATGTCATTACTGGCAAAAAAAGCAAGGCTTCATTCCAGGTTCTGGCATTGCTCTTGGAGTTTGCAGCAACAATTTGTGGATCCCTACTCTTTAGGGCTGAAATTGTCAATAGGTATTGCTGAGAAATACAAGAGGAATAAAAGGATGAAGGGAAATTTATAGTTTTGTCTAGCTTCCACAAGTTTATTAGTCYTGATAGAAGAGCAGGAAATCATAAYGAACCTCTCTAAAACCATCCTCAGAAAATGTGAATTTTGCATTTTTAAATTGGGAACTGAGCACTGTTATGAGCCTGTTGACTGATTCAGTAACATTGTTAAACACATTACTAAAATAAGGAAAATGCTTTGTGAGTGTAAACTTCAGGTAGTTGAGACTGTCCTGATCTATATCACATTCAAGTATTTTTATTTTCATTACATAGTCGATAAAACATGCTAAGTTTTGAAGATYCAACAAACATTTGGAATTCTTCACTTTGAACTTTGTCTTGGCTGTAGTTACTGAGACAGAAAAGAGAATGTTCCGAAGGATCATTTATTTTATCCTCTTTTATATTGCTTTTGAATATTGCTTTTTTGCAGTTGAGTGACTGCGAAAAGTGTCGGGATGGATGACTTGAACAGTGACAGTGTTTCACCTCTTTTTTTTTCTTCTTCTTTTACAGGGGAAACGTTTATGCAAGTAGTCACCCATACTTGAAAAGAGCAGATTAACAAATCGGCTTTTTGTTTCTTTGCTGGCTTGAGGGGACTTTTGGAGGGGAGRTCCTAGTCCTTTCACGCACTACGGTGACAGCACTAGGGATGGACAAGGAACATGAATGGGACACCCGGGATGCTGTCACCTCCACAGCCATCCTGCCCGGTCCGTGGTACTGCTGCCGTACTCTCCAGCTCCAGGCAATCCTCTGCCCCCACTCCGGCGCTGGAACCGAAACATTCCCTACGGAGAAACGAGTCCTCCCGCTAAAACGGAGAATTAGGGCATTTCCGTGAAGTTCAAGGCGGGGAGGAACGGGCGGGGGGGAAAAGCCGTGTGCGCGCCAGGGATAAACAAACACAAGGGCACAGACGGAGCGAGAGGAGCTGCTGGAGCGGGGCGGGCTCCACCGCGCCGGGCCGCCATGGCGTGAGGGGCCGGCGGGGGGAGGAGGAGGAGGAGGACGGGGAGAGGTACGGAAGGAGGGCGGGGAAGCGGGAGGTGGAGCGGGAGCGGGGGAGTCACTTTCTTCCTGCGTTGAAAAACGCACCCCTCACCCCCTTCGCCGCTCCGTCCCCCGGGGCTGCGGAGGAGAAACTTTGTGGCAGGCGAGAGGCGCTCGGCGGCGGGCGGGGGCGGTGAGTGCCCGTGAGGGGCGGGCAGCGCTGCGCTGCGGTGCCTCCATCCCGCCGCTGCCGGGGCGCCTGGCGGCGGGACGGGGCGGAGCGGGGCGGGGGAGTGCTGGCTGCGGCTTTGGCAAGGGACGGGCGGTCCCAGCGCTGCCCCCAGCACATTCCCGGGGCTGTGCGGCTTCTCGGGGAGCGGCTCCAGGTGCCGGCGGGGCCGGGCTGAGGGAGYGGGTCGGCCGGGAGCGGGGTGAGCGGCGGGCGGGGGCCGGGGCGTCCCGCGGGGAGCAGCCCTCAGGCGGGACGGGCTTTTCCCGGCCATCCCGGCGGAGCGGGGCTGCTGTCGGGACACCCRCAGGACGGGCCCCGCTTGACCGAGGGAGGTGGGTGGGTGTGTGCGGGGGGACGTGGCGCTTTTCGTGGGAAGCTTCACCTGTGGGCGCCGTGTGTAACAGCTCCGCTCCTCCGCAGCGCCGGGACCGCAAGCGCCTCCGAGCCTTTGGCCACTGAGTTCAGCCTCCCAAACATGCGGGTGTGAAAGGTAAGCGGTAGCATCCTTGTGTTGTACCTAGGCAGGCTGAGAGTCAGGAAAAGAGCGACTTGCCCGATGCAACTTCCTGCCGCTTCTTTTATTTATTYTTTTTTTAATTGAAAAGTTTTAAGTGACCTGAGATTAGAGCTGTCAACTTGGGAAGGTCCGTCTTCTCAGCCCTGGGCAGCGAGTTGCAGTTCCTGTAGCTAGTACTGCATGAAAGCAAGGCATCATCACTTGGTGCGTCTCATGCCAGCTCATAAAATTCAATTTGGTATGAATGAAAGTAACCACCCTCTCTTATCTTCTGTCATTCCCTCTTGAAGCAATATAAAGCTGTGACATGTTCCTGCGTTTTCGATTTGGAGTGGCTTGGTTTTTAGCCATGAGCAATGGCAACATGAAAAGTAGACACAGCTGTGAATGAAATACAAGAAATATTGCTCAACTTGGAGATTTTTCAGTCACACTAAGAAGATCAACTGCAGTTTAAATAACACAAAAATTTTAATATAGTCTAAACAAAGACAAAGAAAATCTCAGCCAAAATATTGCCACATTATGTTTATCATGCCAGCTATTATTATAACTCATTGCAGTTTTTCAAGAAAGGAACAATTCGGCTGAAGGGCAGCAGTGGGAGTCAATAACTCAGATGCTGTTTATTATTCTGAAAGACTCTAGCTGGGTAGCCTTGGGCAAGTTGCTCCACCTCCCTATGGCTCTGTTTTCTTCCTCATAAAACAGATAAATGTGCTTGCTTGCTTCACAGCKGTGTTGAGAAGTTTAATTAATTAATTTGTTTTGTAACTACTTGTATTTTCTTGGGTGCATCTTTCTACAGAAGTGTTAAGTAGTATTTCCACTATGGGTTTCCTTAGTGTGTCTCATTGCTTGTATGTGTTTTTTTCAATGACCTTAATTAGCTAAGTTTTTAGGAGAAGTCARCAAAGTAATAGTTCTGGATTGGGATAGTCTTGACTCTGTAAACCTCACTGAGAYGTGAATCCAAAATATATTAACCACAGTGTATTTTAATGGGGCAGAGCTATTGATCCTCTTAAAAAATGAAGTTTTCTTACTATTCAAAGTAAGAGATTGCCTTTATTGTTTTGTTTGAGGTTTTGTGATGTTTCACATAATTTTGAATTGCCATGAGAAACACTCATGCGCTCTTAAGATAATAAAAGAAAAAGATACGAGAATGGTTTATAAGCATGCCTGTGTTCTCTGCTGTGAAGTCTGACCTCAGAAGACACCCAGTGCTAATTTTCCAGTAGACCTTCATGTAGAATTATTGGTTCTAACCTGTTCTTTGGTTATAGAGAACATTGCAAGAAAGAAATGCATGAACTGAACCATTGCTTGTCTGTGGTAAAAGTTGATTGATTTTGGTTGCCTAGGCAGCCTCAGTTTTTATTGCAGTGTGTTTTAGTTATTATGACTAGATATTGAGTAAATATCTGTACAACAATGGAGAGGAAAATATGGTTAATTACCTGGTCAAATGTGATTTTCATAGGTTGCATACAGTTGTAAGTAAAAAGGAGTATCTTAAAGCTGATTTTAGAGTGACATCTTGGGTTTSGTTCTTTTTAAAGGCTCATGAGGTCTGTGTGTAGCATTTATCTTCCTGGAGAACAATGGTACCAAGTACGTAAGCTTTTTTCAAACTGAATTCAAATAAAAACTAGATCAGTGGTGGTCAAAAGTCATTGACATCACCAGGCAGCTGTTGGGTTGTGAATGAACACAGGGAGTTTATATCCTAGTAGAGAATTGGTCTTATCCATCAGTACACAGCAGTCTGAGCAGTGAAAACTAGGGTTAAATGAGGAGGTAAATGTGTCCCTAAAACTGAAGTGTCCCTTCTCTCAGAAGTGATTGCATTTAACTAAAATTCTGTCACATTCTTAGTCTTGTGTATGGAAACTTGCACATCTGGCACCCACAGCATACTATAGCAATGAGCATAAATAAATTTAGTTACTATTGCTATTGTTTCTGGATGTTTTGCAAGAAATAAAGCACTTTGGCAAGGGGGTGGGGTGGAGCCTGAAGAAATTAAAATTGAAGAAAAAAACAGCTTTCCATAACCATTGTTTTCATGTTTAGACTTGGTAATCCAAAGAGATTGACTTTTTCTTAGCTAGGTGTATTTCATTGGTAAATATGTTAYCTCAGCAGCAAGTTTGTCCTGGCTGTTCTCACCTTCTTTGCTGTGTCCCTTCAGCTGAGGTAGATTGAAGAGCGCAGTTACACCAGTGGGAGTCCCCGAAACTGTTAAACCATGGTGCCAGTTTGTGTTCATGCCTGTAGCCACATATGTAATATAAATAATTCAATAGATTCTGCATTTGACTCCCTTTGAGCCAGACTTCTGTTTATCTGGGTAAACTTTGTGCTGATGTCTCTTAGCCCAGCTGGGATATGGTGAGGTGTAGCAGTGCTGCATTAGTAAAACCCCAAACCCTTGTGCAYTGTGCTTTGACCAGATTTGGTTACCTGCTCCGGACAAGAACTGGGCAGAGAAGGGAACTAAAGGAAATTTAGCAAATGCCATCAGAGATCTCTTTTCTGAATGCTTTGTCAGTACAAGTTTAGCAGAAGTTAACTGTTGGTAAYGGAGAGCTGACCAAAGGGATCTGGTCATTTTGGGGATCACATGAAGGACAGAGCACTGGAAATAATTTCTCACATCAGTTTCTGGCATGACACTTCCATCCACCCTTGGGACATGGTGAGGTGTAAAAGCACAGACACAATGTGGCTATTATGTACACAATCTGCAATTACCTTCGTTTTTCGTTTCGTTTTTCTGTCTGTTTTTCCTCTTGCTTAGACTCAGTTTATGCAGTAGGAATCAGCACTAGCATTGTTTATAGGGTAGGCAAAGGGTTGTAGGGACACTGGTCACTTGACTCAGCAGGTGTTATATCAGTACAGAAGAAATGTAATTTTAACATAAAAGTTCTTTCACCACAGTTGTCCTGGTTTATGCTCTTACTTTGTTTGCAGGATTTTTATCATAAATATTAAAAACGTTGGACATTTTTGTATAAACCTGGTATGCCTTCTTAAGCCTTCTAATCAGRTGGCTGTCTAGAGCTGTTAAAGTGTTTTGAAAAGTTGTTTACAAGCATTTCTGTGGATATGTTCCTTTAAAGCCTTTTAATCATATCCTTGCAATCATGGTTCATCACACATTTTGCCAAAATGATCTGTCCAGTTTCAGTTCTGCTATGAGAACCGTGCCTGCACAASTTACAGTCAGAAATGGGATCATAASATTCTAAATTTCAAAATTAACCCATAATGTAATGGTTGTGTTGACACCTGMTCACAGGTTGCTCATGCACACTGTGAGTAGCTGCATTTTGCTACTCAGTGTAATAACTGAAATATTAAAAAATGGAATAATGTAGCCATTTAGCTCCTACCTGCATTTGAGGCTTCTGTCCTTGAAATTGTAATCATCACTTTTATCAAGGCTTTTGTTAAGGATATTTTGGGGAACACTGAGAACAATGACAGCCTCGAAGGAGCTACAGGACAACACATTTTGTCTCTCCAGGTTTGTACCCTGAAAAAAAACAGTTACATCTGGGTACATGTTTATTATATCTATGATGACAGAGAGGAGCTGTATGCTCTGTCTATGAAGAAACCCTAGATAATGAGGTGACGGCAGGAAGCAGCAGAGGTAACAACAGAATTGTACCAAAAATAATGAAAAATATACTCATCTGTATCACCCTACCTGCAGCTGCCAGGTAGGGTGWTACAGTTTAGGTCCACAAACACAAAATGAACCAATAGTTCCGTGTGAGTACACATTTGGGGTCTGCATACTCACACTCTGAGATTATATGTAGATAGAATGAAAGCAAATGTTGATTTAAATTGCCTAAATTTCAGTCTACTTAGGTCCATAAATTGACCAACATCAGCATCTTTGGACATTGCTGGTGCTCCTACATCCTGTCATGATAATTTAACATATACAATTGCCATGGTGTAATCCCAGCTGGCAACTCAGCCCYGCASAGCCAYTTGTTCACTCCCCTCAGTRGGATGAAGAAGAGAATTGGAAGGACAAAAGTGAAAACACCCTTGGGTTGAGATACAGTCARTTTAATAGATAAAAGCCRCACAAAACAAAGAATTAATTCACMSCTTCCCATGGAYGSGCAGGTGTTCAGCCAYCCCCAGGAAAGCACRATTCCATCACATGTAATGGTTATTACATGGGAAGATAAATGCCACAACTCTGAACGCACCTTTCTTCTTTCCCAATATTACAGGCTAAACATGACATCATATGTTATGGAATAGCACTGTGGTCTGTTGGRATCAGCTGTCCTGGCTGCCCCCTCCCAACCCCTTGTGCATCCTCAGCCCTCTTGCTGATGGGGTGAGGGAAGAGGCAGAGAAGTCCTTGGCTGTATAAATGTTGCTCAGCAGKAACTAAAACATCCCTAAATTATCAACCSTGTTTCCAGTGCGAATCCAAAAYATAGCCCCATACCAGGTACTGTRAAGAAAATTAATGCTACCCTAGCCAAAACAATAAAAATAACACTAAAAGACTAATATAATTCTGTATGCAACACTGAGTCATAAACAGGATATGGAAACATAGTTAAAATGMGTTTTGATCCCATAGCAACTGAAGGATATGATGCATTTTAGAATTCCTSTCTATTAATACAAAGTCCTGTGGAAATGCTTTACAAATAAAAATATTTATTTGATAGCTTCAGCTAAAGTCTGTCGATAGATATACAGAGAGTGAGAGCTGGCTTTGTAAAACACCAGCAGAATCACTGTTTGTTTATGACACCTTGAAGGCAATTGAACAAAAGACAATTAAAACAATAAGCAGGGAATATTAAAACTGTTAATTATACTTAGGTGAGAGGAGAAAAACAAATGAGGGGATTTAAAATTTTTACAAGTATTTGGAAGAGTGAAGGTCAAGCCCAGAAGAGTTGGAAAAAGGATAGAAGCTAAAGTCTTGAATGAAAGCACTTGTTTCGGTATCAGAAGTTTCTGGTGTTGTAATCAGYCTCCTCAGAAATGAGGGAAGATGGATGGCATGCAGCTCCCTGCGGTGGTTTAGGCACAAAGAGGAGTTCTGACAGCAGTAAATTGGCTTTCCCCTTTTCCGTGTATGATTATTTTTTCCTGTCCTTGATTTGCACCTCCTGGGCATTGYCGTCACCCTGTGAAGTTTTTCCAGTTCTTCCTGTGCTCTGTGATTGTACCACTGGATCCACACAGAGGCTCCTGCTTGCCCCAGGCATTCTGTTCCATCATTCCCTTCTTGTGACAAGTGGYTGTGCCTCAGGGGCTGTGGGTTGCTGTCAGAGGAAACCCTAAACATCATTCCTAAATACCCCACACCAGAGGGTTCACAGCCTTACTGACCCTGAGTGGCTCTCTGTGCCCRGGCCAGGAAGACAAGCTACTTCTCAGTAGCTGCTAAAGGAATATTGTTTCACCACCCTGATTGTGCAGGAACCTTAGTTCTGTGCTTCTGAAGTGCTTGTTGCTGTCCTAGTCCTAAGCCCTAAAAAGGTGCCCTACCTACCTAACAGAGTAACACGTGGATGAATGGTTTGATTCACCTCTGGGACATTAAAGGAGCAGACAGAAGGAGGGAGAATGTCCTCCTGGCCTGGATAAAAATTCTCAAGCAGCCTTCCAATAGTGTTAACATCTGTGAAAACACTTCTGAAGTAAAAAGCAGGACCTAATTTTAATTATTGAAATGGCCTTTTGAAATTATGTCAGCACAGGATACAGTGCTGGTGTTCYAGAGGAAGTCTTTCTGTGGTAGCTTATAGTTTTGTGCCTTTGATCGTAAAAGTGACTGGGCTTTCATTCCCTGAATGTGGATGCCTTAACAGGCATGTCTGTACTGGTAGGGAATGATCGTCTGCAGGATTCTAGATATCAAAATTACTTCCTCAGTCATTCCATAGAGTGAAGTATGGAATAAAAGATACCGGTAAAGGTTAGTGTTAGTGCAACCAAAATATTACAGAGAAAGCATTTTTACAGGAGGATAAATTATAAAATAGAAGGAAATTCTAAATTCCCAAATTATGGTTTGGACATGCAGACCATTTAAATCATGTTTTTGCTTGAGGCAGGGAGAAGTTTATGAATTCAGTGTGTGTGTGTGTGTGTGTGTGCGCCCTGTTAGTTTAATAATACAGTGATAAAATAGACCAAGAAGCTTTTAACTGAAAGGAATTTACATCACAGGTATCTCACAGATCCTACTGTGAATTTGCAAGAATACTTTGCAGTTGCTGTCTTACCTGTAGCGTGGTGGAGAATGAACGCAACCCTCCATTCTTCCAGAATTATGGTCTGACACGGCTGTGTATTGCTCCACACAGACCCATTTGATTTTGTGTTAGATCAAAGGACAGGCACAAGTTTAAATCCTGACTGCTGACATGATGTCATACATTGATAATCCCTATAGGAGCTGGCTGTTTCTGGTTGCCGTTAGGATTTTTTCATAGCACAGCTGTTAGTCAGATGCAGAAGTTGATGCAAAGCTTCTTTCAAGGTATTTCAGATCATTTCAGAACAAGYGCATACTAACACCTGGGTACCTGAGCTATGCTTTATTTATGGCAGATGTAATTCTGAATTATATTTGGGATTTCAGTATTTAAGTTTTGAAATACCTTTGAAAGTGTATAATTGTGATGTAGCATGTTTTTCATAGTGAAAAAATCAGAGGAAGAGATGAAGTAATGTCCCCTGGTGGCTGAGGTTGTAATAGGTRTTTGTCAAGTTTTAAGTAGTGATTTTTACACCTTTCCAGTATTTTTATTGGAGAGGCAGATGGTCACTGGTTTTAGCTCACCAACCAAAAGGTGGCTGAAGGACTCCTGAATGCTCCTGACTCTTGGCACGTGGGAGTTTCCTACCCTGGTGTCTTGCCCCACAGCTTTGAAAGGGACTCAGCAGTACTGCTTGTTGTTGTAGAAGATACACAGYTTGGGACTTTGGTCAGCAGATTTGTTGTGATTATTACAGCACAAGGATAAGCTTATAGTTTTATTTGTTCTGCTCCATCTGCCACCTAATTATGCTGTATTGGATATGTTTCTCTGGAACTAAATGCAATGCATATATGGGAATTAGTCTCTATTGACCCTTTCACCTCTCCATTTTCATGGACCTGTCCTGCATTGTTTAATGCTAAAATGTCATTGGATTCAGTTGAAAAACTTTGTTACTCTCTCATTTTTAAATATGTTTGCAAAATATTTAGATTGGTGGTAAAACTGACTTGGTTGAACAAAATWGCACTTCAGTTGATGTAACTGTCATGATTTTAGAATGTTGCCATTATATGTCACCAAAATTTCCAGCTGATAAATTCCATGCTGTTCCTCTCATCAGCAACAAAGTCAATTGCAATGTGTGCAAAAAGATATTTCAGCTATTTGGACAAAGTGCAAAAAAAGAAGTTCCTACAGAAGTCTGCTTTTTTCCACTGTGATCCGACCTACTGCTCCTCGTGTTACATTTTGGCAGTTGTCAGCACTGGGACAAAAAGATGCACATTCCATTTGATGGAACAAGATTCCACACACATCTCTTCGCAATCTTACCTATTAGTTTCACAGTTTTGGTAGGACAGCAGCTGTTTCTGATTGTTGACCATTTCTTGTTAAAATATCTATTACTTTCTTACCTACTTTAGTATTGGGTGCTAAAATTGCTTATTTTAGTTCTAATACCAGTCCTTGTAATGTAATTTTTGACAAAACCGTAGTGATGCTGTTCWAAATGGAACTGCATGTTACAATATTACAAGCATTGAAAAAAATTGAGTTAAAAACCTTCTTTTTCACTGTCAATAATTTATGAAGTGCAAAAAAATTATGAAATCCAAGTTCATGCTGACTCAGAGGCCTACTCTACTGTAAAAGTTTGCACACTGAACCTGAAGATTTGATTTTTGTCAGTGTGATGGAGCAGATTTTCCTTTAAATGTTTGAACAYGTTTCTTACACAAACATTTGTTTCTCAGGTATCTCAGGTAACGATAATGAGAACTCTAGCTTTTGTTGAAAATAGTAGCTTCCCAGAAGAAGACAAAAAGTCTGACGTGCTGATGTCCCTACCTTAGGCTCTGGGAAGATCTTTTATTCAGAAACCTGAGTAATCTGTGGTGTTGTAATGCTTCCAGTTCGTGGAAGTTTTAGCCACTTGAAATCCCACCTTTTTTGTTCCTGAATTTAAATGTTGACAAGATGCCTGTGTCAGAGGTGAGTCATGGGCTGGTGTGGGGGATCCCAGCAGAGACACYGGCAATTTCTGCTTTTTAAGAAGTGATAGAMGTGTGRTCYCAGGAAAAAGCASMCACAAAACAGMGTGGCTCTTCAGAACTGATACTACAGGRAGGCATAGTTCTTTACCYGKTTTTAATTCTTAATCACCCACAAGRAGGTCAGATTGCTTCAAGGACAGCTGTGCAAGCTGGTGWCCTTAACAGTGCCATCATTTCCTCTCCCTCCTCCTCTGCCTCTCTCTCACTCCTCTTCTCTCAGTGATGAATTGACATTTCTACACACATGTGGCAGGAATAAGTAGGCCTATCTTTGCTTTTAAATAGTTTATTTGGTGAAGTTATCTCGATAAACCAATGTTTAGTTTAGTTAGTGGTTTCAGTTTCACAATACTTCTTTTTGGGAGTTCAGTTGAACATCTACCAGTTAATGCAGATGGGGAGAGCTAAAGTAGTTAAGATTTATCTGTTTTGGGTGTTTTTYCTGGAATAATTGATGGTTTTTACTGTTTGTTTATGCTGGCAGTGAGGTGGAAATAATTTTAAATGCTCTTTCAATCKAGAACTAAGTGACAACATTTTCCAAGCACATTGTATATTAGCATTTTCTTCCATGGGCAAGCATCCTTTATTCTCCTTTTAATTTTCAATACTTTATCAGGTCATGGTTTCCCAACTGAATAAAACCCCCTAGTATTCAGAAAAGGTTGAGTTCCTTGGTAAARCTTTTCTTGGAAGATGTGGCTGGTAATGATGTAGTGTAATATGAGAGTAAGAAATTCCTTTAGCTTTTAAAAATGGTATTGTGAGTGCACRTCAAATGATCAGAAGGCCTGGGCTCCTATTCTTCCAAGCCCTGTGTATCAAGCAAACTTACAGCAGGTTCACTCACAACTGGAAAGCTGGAACTTATGTGGGCTGTTACTTGCACAGATCTGGCTTCATCTGTGCAGATAATCRGGGTTCAGAGGTTTGTATGGAGTGGCTGCTGTGAGTTATTCTCTTCATATCATAGGAAGGGTGTCAGTGTAATTTWACCAAGAATAAATTATTTTCTACTCCTGSTTTYGTCACTGTATATTGACTTTCTTCCYGATCTTGACTCTGAATAAGCTGCTTATGAATATACAGTAGGTTGGTTTTCCAGTTATTTTGTTGTAGCCTAAACAATGTGATGCCGTGGTTCCTTCTCATGTAAAGGTGAAAAAAAAGGGTTTACCTTCTCTAGGAAATGTGCACCTGAATGAAGGGTGAAAATGGGAGAGGCTATTGAATACTAAGAGTACAGGCTATGCCTTCTTGGCAGCACGGGATGTGTTTGATGATGGTGTAATGTTGGGAAATGTGTTCAGATTTGCAAAGGAGCAGTTCTGGGAAACCTTACTGTATGTTTCCTAATTGCTGGTCAGAAATACCTTAATTTAGGGAGCTATTAAAACCATCCCTAAATTTATTCATATTCTTAATTCTCACGGATGTGCAGAAGTACTGAGAGAAATCAAACCAAAGGAAAGAATGCATGAAGTCCTTACTCCTAGCTGGGATTTTTTTCTGCCTATGTAAGCCGGGAAACTTTGAACATAGAAAAAGCTACAAGGATTTTTAGGGTTTTTTTGGGGGGGAGGGGTTTAGGTTCTTTCCTCTGCCCACAGTTCTAAAGGATCACAGAGGCTTTAAAAAAACTAAATGGTGTTTTATAGTTATGACAAAGCAGTTTTTTCATAAATTAAAAAGATTACATTGTGTTTTAATCATAATATGCTGGTTTGGCTGGTTTTTTACCTACTTCCTCGCAAAATGTACTATTGTATAATTTCCTTCATTATGGAGAATAATACAAGTAGATTTGAGTATGTCTGGATAAACTATGGTGCATGTTTCTTTTTGAATGTGTTTATGTGGTGAGAAACTATATAGGTATAGTAAAAGTGTTACCAAATAAACCAGCCTGTGATAATGTGTCCTGTAATAATAGGTTTGYATCCAAGACTGGGTAAAATGTTCTTACAAAATGCCTTAAAGTACCATGAAAATGCCATCTTCCATTACATTCCATTTGAGCAATTACGCTGCTCACTATAATAGATAAATTTAAGCAGTTACAGGGTGCAATATTATTTGTGCCTGAGGTAGGGATGTACAAGAAATTATGTATTTCTTGGCCAAACATATTTACTCCCAAATTAATTCTAGGGGTTGAGCATAAAAATCTAGAGGGTCWGGGTACCCAGTAGTCATGAAGGGTCCTTGTCTGTCAAAGTTGTCTCATATTAAGGACTTTGTTGAAACAGGATGTGGGTCTCTAAATAAAGTTTTAGCAGCCTAGGTTTCTATAAGAAAATTTTGGCAATGGAATAGGGACCTGTGGGGAGAAATACAAAGTTGCTTTGTACTCTAACTTCCTACAAGTTTTATGACTGAATCCTATGAAACAGGTTTTCCATGGCACAAAAAAAATGTATCTGTTTTTAGGTTTTCTTTCCTTCTATTTCTCCTATTAATAATTGAAAACTACTGTTCATTATTTACATAAAACTGTCTCACTTGAGCCTGCTTTCCATAACCTTTTCCCTCACAAGAATTCTAGGAATTTGCTGGCTTTCCTCAGGGGGATCTTGGCCATGTTTTATCTGTGACTTTAGGCCAGATAGTTGGTAATTTCTACAAAGTAACTTAGTAGGTTTAAATAGTGGCATTTACCAATGCATAGGTTTCCCATTTGAGCGCATTTCAAGAAGTCACATACACAGARGAATGTGCATTTTTATTCAGTGTTCAGCCTTCTTGGTAACTGGCAGTAAATCTCCACATGTGAAATGGAAAGCCCCTTGGAAAAAAGTACTAATAATGCAAACCCCTAAATGCCCGGAAGGCAAGGTATTTCAGCTGTTTTTCTAAGACTCTGCCACTTACTGTTTCCCTTTTTGATTCCTGACTTGTTTTTCTTTTTTTTTTTTTTTAAATGAGGACGTGTCAGAACCAGAGGCCTTAAGCACGGTATAAAGTGACCCCGGCACAAACCTCCAGCATTCCTCATCTTTCCCTCTCCAGCTGCTAACATCAGCCAAGKCAGCACGCAGGCTTGGCTGCCGCCAGCTCCCTGACTCTCCCCCTTCCTCCTGCCTTCCCGCCCTTCTTCACTTGCCAGTACAGTCAGCGCTGCTTCATATTAGGCACCCTCATTTGAAATCTCGAATACAAGAACTGTTGTTGTGTCCCTTCCACCGGTATCAGTTCTATTAGAGGGAAAGATGGGGGGAGGAAGGGTCTTTCTTCAAAGTGTGCAGCTTTTTCTCTTGGATGAATTGYTCAGTAGATGTTTAGTCTGAAGTGTTCATATAGAAATGATTTGAAAGTCACCTGGACAATACGTGGGGCTCTTCARATGGAATCATATTTCCAAGAGAGGCTCCTGAATTATAGAGCCTCACAGATTCATTTTCTAACTCCTTTTTTCATGTCTGTCTATCACAGGACATTTCAAAGATGGTTTGGCTGCCACTGAGACCTGGAGATCGGATGCCACAATGAGGACTCACACACGGGGAGCCCCAAGTGTGTTTTTCATACACGCGCTTTGCTGTGCCTTCGCCTACAGCGCCAGGGAGGACCGGGACGCGATGGTTCCTTTTGTCAATGCCAACTATGACAGCTACCCCATGCTCTACTTCTCCAAAGGGGACGTGGAGACGCTGCGTCTCCAGGCYGGCACCACGCACCGGCACATCGCGGCTCGGCTGATTGAAGCAGTGCAAACCATGCTGTCCAGTCCCCTGGAGTACCTTCCTCCCTGGGAGCCAAAGGAGTTCAGCGCTCGCTGGAATGAAATTTATGGCAACAACCTTGGGGCCCTGGCAATGTTCTGTGTGCTTTACCCTGAAAACATCGAGGCTATCAGTATGGCCAAGGATTACATGGAGAGGATGGCGGCTCAGCCTAGTTGGTAGATTTTTGTCTTTTTTTTTTTTTAAAGTTGTTCTTACTGTATAAACTACTTACAGCTGGAGGAGTGAGTGGATGAGTGAATTGCTTAAATTATGTCAGTTGTTCCAATATTCATTTTAACAGTGACTAACTTGCTGAATGCTTTTACCCTCCTCTGGACCAGTAGTGACACACAGCTTTTCACCTTCACTGGGTTTACCTTCTTGAAACTTGATCTAAAAGGAGCATGATCCTTTGAGCACCACCCTAATTGCTGTAAAAAAAGGTAATACAAACCCACTCTCAATCAGAAGGAAGGGTTTCACTTCTGGTTTRTGGCAAGATGTGCTGAAAGGTAGAYCTATRAAAGGTGTAATTAGGTGTAGATAAGAGTGACACTCTTGGGTTTCTGGAGTCTGCTCTAACATCTTATCTGACCTTTGGTTCAGATTGCAGCTTCACTTGGCTGCATGGTTCTTGGGTCTCTCCTTAAGACATACTAGGACATGATAGTTGTCCATCTGATGACTGGAACTGCCYGAGTAACTGGCATTTTGATGGCCACTTCCTGGATTAACTTGCCCTGGATATGAGTTGTCATCCTTTCAGGTTACTTCTCTTCTCCGTGCCACTTTCTTTTTCTGGGGTCAGAAATTAATATTCTCACTGTAGAAGTGATTACAGAGTGGAGACMCCAAGCTCCTTTTCATACCCATCTGTAATTTATCTCCCTTTTTTCTCAGACAGATGCATTTCCCCTACTTCCCTGCAGCATTTGGTGCACCTTGCAGACCATGGTCCAGGATTGCTGTCGCTGGTTATAGGTCAGAGCGTGGGAATCTGGACTCTGCCAGGACAGTGGCACCTGCCCTGGGCAGCGAGCTGGAGCTGGATGGGGCACTGCTCCCTTCTGTCATAGCYGCTGTTCTACAGCTCTGTGGTGAGAGCAGCTTGCCTGAAGTGTGAGTCAAGATTCAAGTCAGCACAGGAAGAGAAACATTAGCTGTTCAAGCAGTATTCATTGCTCAAACTACTATTCCTTACCTTCTAGTAACCCACTAGTAGTTATGCCACTATAAATGGCATCCATCCATGGACCATCACTGGAACTATGCTGGATTTGAGCTAGCATAATTTAGGATCTCTATCCTCATGTTGGGCATGATTCAAAACACATTGCAGTGTTCAGGTTCCCCTACACTAAGTACTAAAATGGTGAATGCCACGCAAATATATGAGCTAGAGCAAAACAAGTGATGGGAGAGAGAAGGGACTTGCTGGCCATATACTGCCTGCATGTCACAGAAGAGAGGACACATGGGATTTGGGAAGAAAAGTGTTGTCACAACGATGGTGGTAATTTCYGAAATCTTCCACTGAAGCATAGCAATACAAAGCTTCAGTCTTACTTARCTCTGGAGACAGTGTGTATTTCTACTGGCACGCTGACAGAGGGATATAGCTTACAGAGGTGAATCCAAGGATGTGTGACCATCTCTGATAGGAGACAAACTGCTCCAAATTCACCTTCCACCTTASTTTCATTGTTAACACTCTTTCTTAACTTGTTTTGGGTAGTGTATAGTTACATGGCCATCTGTTTTAATAAAATAAGAAAGAGAGGGAAGCATTATTTTGAGTAGGAGAGCTTGTTTGTGTCTGTTTTTTTTCAGTTTCCTGCATCTCACTCTCTGTCTCAACCTTTTTTAAGTTACTTGTGTCCTGTGATTCCTGCCCTGGATTAATTGCAGTWGTTCTGTCTCTTATAATGATCTCCTTTGTCCCAGCTGACCAGATACTAATCAGAACYGAGCAGATATCCCATTTCCACTTGGCTTTGATGCCATTTATCTGCCTCAAACTACTTGTTTTTCTCAAGCAAGTATCTTGCATTGCCTTGGTGAAAGAGAAGCCATGCTTTTCCCATCTTTCCCTTCTGATGTCGACATCCCATTCACCAACCAGTCAAGGTTTAATCAGGSTTCTCTGCTTTGTGAAAGAAGTGGCTGCAATGTGCTTGGTAGTAGTGGAAGTGCAGAAGGAGGAAATCATAAACACAGGCGATAGGGTCGGGCTAAGCTGCCCTTTGTATAACCTCCAGCTGGCCAGCTCTTCAAATGCTGTGGCAGAAGCATGGATCTGGTTTCCATTTTTGTTTTCCCTCTGAGGACTTAGGTCTGAATGCTGTCAACATGGTATTTACGCTATAGCTCCATCAGTGATGGCAGCAATATTGATCTCGCTCCCTTTTCCAACAGTGGTTTTCAGAAAAGTAGGAATGTGACGTCTCTGAGGCATGAACTGCACTRTCTGGCTTYGCTCAAATAGGTTAGCAGGTTCAGWAGCTGAAGGAGTGGGCAGACAGATTATGTAAATCTGTTTTTCCTAAGAAATTAAAAGTACCAGAAATGCATGCACTTCTCCACTTATGATAAGACTAGTAGAATAAACATGATAAATAAGAGTTGTGGCTGTTACATGAGCTGTTCTGGTACTGTCACAGTATTGGAATTTTTTGTCCAGTCTATCTAGGCATCTTTGGKTTTCCTCAGACTTTGGGAAAGTTCTGAGTGATAAATTATGACTGTTGTCCTTATTAAATAATTTGAGGGTACATGTGTTCTGATCAGGAAGGTGGAAAGAAGGAGCAGTCTTGATGTTGCCTGACTTTGGAGCCCTGAATATTAGGAGAGTCATCTACCAGAACTCCTTGTTTCATCAGCAGAGAGGGCTTTTCCAAAGAGGTATCAGTAAGGTAAATAGAACAAATCTCTCTCGAGACTTCTCAATAATGTGGATGCTAAGAGTGCCATGTAAATTTACTGGAAAAAATGTCTTTTTTATCACTGAGAGTTCGATCAACATGTTGGAAAGTTAAATCTAGCACTGGCAGCTTTATTCTTTCAATGGTATGATTTGGATTTCTTTTCACTTCTGCTGTCATGGCATTGACTCTAAAATAGCTTTAGAATTAAAAAATAAATTCATCTTAATGATTTTCCTCTGAGTTTTGTGGCAGTGTTAAGTAAAATTAAAGTCTTACCAGAAAAGAAAGGTTTTCTAGTAAGGTTTATGTTTTTAGCATGTGCAGTAGTTGAATAAAAGAAATATGGTTTAAAATGTTGCTGGTTATTTGTTCCAGAATGCTAGGAGATTAAGGAGACTGACATTTTATATTTCTTCTTTACATTAGTGAAATCCTCAATAGTCCAAATATCRTTCAATAATCCAAGATACATATATGAGAAAGTCTACTGCTAATTGATATATACATAGAAGGGGCATGTAATTAAGCACTCTTGTCCTATCTCATCTATTAAAATAGTCATTTTAAGTCACATAATGAAGTCCAGCCTTAACTGATTTCCCATTTGTGTCGACTAACAGAGGTTGAGCCGTTTGTCRTAACAACCCTTGTTGATAGGCATGCTGCTCATTAGCAGAGCATCCCTAATGGCTACATCCTGGAGTAGGTTTACATTTTAAATAAACAGAGGGGCACTGGGTAATAGCTAACTATAACAATCACCCAAAATAATATGGGAACGACACTGTTCTGGAGACGAGCAACAGCAAACAAACGTGCATCGATATTTTGGTTAAAATAGATGAGCGTTAATGGTTCTGCCTGTAAAAATTAAAAGCTGATTTTCCATGGATTGGATATCTAGATACTGTCTGAAATCTTATGGAAAGTTTGTCCTTATATTTGAACCATATTGTCTTCTTTTAGAGGGAACAGAGGATATTGATGTGTTTTCTGGCATTTTATCTCWGACTGGCCCCTGGAGCACTCCCCACCAGAAGGGCGTTTTGGCCGAGGGAATCTGTACTYGTGATTCTTTCCATATGCTGCTGGCTTGTCCCGTTCCCGTACTGAGCAGAATGATGTAATTGGAGTCACACAGGGTGCAGAAATGAGAGTTCAGTCAGATTCTCTGTTTTGGACAAAGCAGTGAAAAGCTCTCTTCTTTACTAAGCCCACCTTACAAACAAATGCCTTGGAAGTTCACAAATTCTGTGCCCTTCTTGCAGCAGGAGAGATGTCCTGATTTGCAGTCRCTGGAGAGATTTCTATGGATTAGGGAGTTTTTTTGTTTCGGGTTTTTATTTTTTGCACATAGGTGATGCCCATTTTTAAAGACAAGTATGTTACCAATGTGCAGTAAGGTGTGGGATTTAACAGTAAGGCGGCTCTGTGGGTTTCATGGGGCAGATAATTACTGTCAACACATGTAGACATTCCAGGGAAATAGCAGCAACTAAGTAGAAGCTAACAGGAGGCTTTGACAAAACAGATCTGTGACCTTTCTGCTGTTTTCTTTTAAACTAGCAATCGTGTAGCCTTCTGTCAGTCACTGTTTATGAGAAAGTAGTGGAGTATCCTATAGGACCCTTGCTGGTAGTATCCAGCTAGTGCCAAATGTTGAACAATACAGATTACAAAGTAAAAATAGATACATGTAAATAATTAAACGTGGATAATCATTTAACTGAAATAAATTCATATATGCCAAGTTGAAATAAAACAAGTCTTTGTGCTGACAGCAGAAATTTATAACATCTGTTTGACTCCCAATAATCAACCTGCAGTCACATTCAAAGAACATTTAGGGGGGGCTTTATAAGACTATGGAATACAAGTGAGTATAAAAGAAGCTTGGAGGATGCCAGTATGCGGTCTCCTACAGAGAGGAAGAAAAAGAAGAGAAAGGGTAGGAGGATGAATTTGGTATCTGGAAAATGTATTATGTTAGTAAGTGAAATATCAAACCCTTATGCTGTTTTTTATCTTCTACATATGTAGTGTTTAAAAATAGAAATTGTGCGTGTCTGTGAAATTAACTGGATTTTGGAGAGCTTCTCTAATATCTTGGTTTTAAATTGATAGAGGAGATAAATTGGTGATGAAGTTCTGTGATAGCTGCAGGAAGCTTGCTTTGTGGCATGACTGGTATAAAAATTGGCTAGACCAAGAGCTAGAGGTAATCTCTTGAAATAATAACGTAATTAAATTCCTGTATCTGCTTAATATGAYACTGAGAACAACTAAAACAGAGTCATTTCTACGTTATTAATGTGTCAACGCAGAAGCATCATGATGGGTGCTAAAAGCAAGCCCTGTGTGAAAAGGACCCTCTTGTGATCAAAGCCAAAAATGAGGGAAGGTCTGAAAGAAGCTTTAGAAGCATCAGAATGATGATTATAGACCCATACGGAAAAAGAGGCAAAGAGGTTAAAAAGTAGATTAGGATTTTTAAGGAACTGAAGTTTTACTTGCCTCCCCTAAGCACCTAAGCAGTACAACTCTATTTTTATAGTAAGCTCTTAAAACTTCTGTCTGTATGTTGCCCTTTTTTTCCATACTGACATGAATGTAGCCTTTTACATTACACTCCTTGGCCTTTCTTCTGTCAACTGAGCTGCAATGAACACAAGCATGTCATGGGTTGCTGCTGAAACATGGCTGGTAAAGACAGAGGGGCAAACTTGTTTTACCTTTGACACTGAAAACATAAACCATCAGTTTTTCAAGTATGCTTTTTGTTCTTAACTTTTTTGTTGTTGCAAATGACTGAACACTAAAGTTGTGCAGATAATGGGGGGGTTTTGTTTTGGCAGCCAAACAGAAGAAAGTGCAAAAGGGTAAAAGCTGAGAGGTTGTTTTTGGGTTTTTTAAAGCTTCTTCTTTTTTCTTCCCAAAACGACAATTGTAGAATAGTACTTTAGTTATTAAGAATATATTCCATTTAAGCACAAGAAAATACTTTGTTTTGGAGACTTTGTAAGAAAAATATTTAAGATTTGGTCTAGTTTATAAAATGAATKTTGGTGGTCTCATTGCCCTTGGCAGGTGTGCTCCCTCTTGATATGTACGCTTTGTCTAGCCTCAGAAGAGTATTTCTGTTTCTTGTCAGATGGGAGGTTTACAGCTGTGGGTCAGGACAATAGCAAGAGTGCCAAGGCATTGCTCTTGGCATTGGGCAGACAAGCTATCCCAGGATCCAGACGTCGATTGGCCCCATTATGTGCCTTATTTGCATTCACACTTGACATTCAGTGTGCATTAAACTCAATCTTCCTGTTAGCTGGCTGCCATGTTTGGGGTAAGTGGCATCCAAATGCCCTGCAGGGCTGTCYTAGAACTAATTTTAACCTGTAAGCCATTAGAAAACTGAGTCATTTCCTTTGTATATGTAATGAGATTGAGGATTGCACTACTGAGGAGGAAGTACGGGCATCCTTCCTTCAGTCTCCACCTCYAGGAGTTACTCTGCAGTAATTTGTTACGGGAAAGTTTGGAGCATGAAAATTCAGGATGTGGATTACTTGTGTAACATATGTGTCAGCATGTGCTAAATTCTTCATTTTGCATGCACTGATAATCATGTTAGTTGTTGACCTAGAGGCCAAAAATCAGATCTCACACTGCTTGGAAGGATATTCTGTGTCTTAAAGTGGGTTATTTTCTTATTTACTTCGATTTGTTCTTTAGAACTGGATACACTGTGAAGGAAAGATGACTCTAAACATCCCACAATGATGATTGGGAAACTCACTTGAGCAGTAGAATTTGGTTTAAATCCTACCCTTAACTGGTCAGGCACTGGTTTTTCCCTTGGCTTATATTTCTGGGAGAAATGCTAATGGAATCATAGAAACATAGAATGGTCTGGGTTGGAAGTGCCTTAAAGATCATTTAGTGCCAAATCCCCTGCCATCGCCTGAGATACCTTGGGCTAGACAAGGTTGCTGAAAGTCCTGTCCAGCCTGGCTATGAACACTTCAAGTTTTGGGGCATCCACAGTTTCTCTGGGCAATCTGTGCCAGTGCCTCACCATCCTCACAGTCAAGAGCTTCTACCTAACGTTTAATCTAAATCTCTCCTTTTTTAATTTAAAACCATCCCCCCTTGTTTTATCATTGTCTGTCCATGCAAAATCCTTCCTTTTTTATATGCCTCCCTTTAGGTACTAGAAGGTTTCTGTAAGGTCTCCCTGGAGACTTCTCTATTCCAGGCTGAACCACCCCATCTCTCCCAATCTGTCTGCATARGAGAGGTKCTCCASCCCTCTGTTGAGGACCCCAGAGGATTTGCAGCACTCTAGGTGGGGTCTCACAAGGGCTGGGTAGAGGAGCAGAATCTGCTCACTCGCCCTGCTGGCCACACTGCTTTTGATGAGCTCAGWTGGCTTTCTGGGCTGCAGGTGCACATCATTGGGTCATGTCCAGCTTTTAATCCACCTGTACCCCAAAATCCACCTTGGTAGGGCTGCTCTCACAGTCAGTTCTTCTCTCAGAATGTACTAATGTCGGGGATTGCCAGGAGGTGACCCTACTTTCACTAAAGACGTAGTTATTTAGTAGTGAGAAATTACAGGATCCCATTCCACTGAGAGAAGACACAGTAGTAGCATCAGGAATGCTGTCAGGAAGTTGAGAGGCTGTAGTAATCTTGGCTTTGCTGGTAATAGTGGTTTTTATTTTACATCCAAAATTTTATGCAAATAGTGTTCTTATTTAGAGCTTGAATTTGCATTTTATGAAGGTGTTGTGTATACATAAAAAAATGCAGTGCATGCATGAGGGTTCTTGGTGCCGTAAACTGATCACTGGAAAACAGGGTCTTAACCCTTCATTGTAGAAGGTAGCAAATCTAAAACAGATAAACCACATTCCACCATGCTAAAATTCTCAACATATGTAGGAAAACCACACTAACCCATTATTTCAACCTTATCCATGATCTTTTTATTTCTCCAGTTTCTTCACAGAAGATTTGTATCAAACTCTGAATGTTTAAAATGCAGTAACAAAAATATTTTATGTGACACAGATGAACAAAACTTTAAAGAACACCCCCAGGGATGTATTTATCCTGTGCCAGTCATAAGATTTGTCTAGAACAGCAGGGTTTTTTTTTTGTGCGGAACAATGCACATGGCTGTGGATGTTTATGAAATTTGACCATGAGGCAGCACACCTGTTCAGCAACTTGTGCTCTTTCATAAACCATCTGAARCTTCCAGATAGGCACCTCCTCCAAATATACCTATACCTAGAGATACAGGTATATAAGAGTAAAAAGGTATTGTAGGGATGACATTATGTTTTAGAATATTTTAAAATTTGCCATTATTTTAATATGTGTTTTAGAATTTTTGGAACAGCTGCCTTTGCTCAAAGCGTGTGTGTCTGCAACTAAGTAGTTGTTTTATATTAAAGAATCCATTATAGATATTTTTCTTTACTTTGAATTTTTAATTTTTGTTGCTTGTTTTTGTTAGTTTTTGTAATATCTGATGCCTTTCAAGGATGACAAGGCATGTTTTGAGGTAAAGGTCATTTCTGGTATCAAATGCACTTAATTGTGAAGCTGAAGTTCGTACTCTCTGATAGTAAGTTCCAGTCTTGAGTGGCTTGTTTTGCAGGGAAAGGCATTGGCATATTTTTACCTATCTTTATTTGTATAAGTACACACAACTTTTCTTGGCAGTTAATAGTTAGACCAAAACCACTTTTTTCACATACATTTGGTGCATGCCTGTGGCTCTGTGCTTTCCCACAGTTTATCAGCCAGGCTATTTACCAAGTCTGACAGTGGGGGATGCATTTGAAAAATGAGAACATAATTTAGATGCAAAAACCATGGAGTGCTTGCTATTTGACCATTCTTCTTGTGAATCRTGTTCCACATGTTTGGTGTACATTGCTTGGTTCCCTTGAAACTAAGTTAAGGGGAGTGCACTGATTTATTGCARCTAAAGAGTTGTTATTTCAAAAGAGCTTCATCTTAAAACAGATGTTGACTGTGGGTTTGTACATTTAGAAATGAAGATTTTTAAATCATCATCTTTAATTTTCTCTATTACTTGTGTGTAAATCTCCTCTCTGAAATTTTATACCAGGCTTGACTGTGCGGAATTGCATTTTGAGGGAAGTTATGACAAAATTGCTTGTCTAACCCAAGCTGGATAATGATGTCAGTATCTATGATTAGGGTGCCTAACATAAGGGTTTTCACACTGAAAGGCTGTGGGTTTTGGTTATTTTTTTTCCTGAAGAAATCAGAAGCCTAAATGCAGTTATAACTTGGCAATTTAGCACTTCCCATATAGAAAAGTGCTTTCTGTTTTGTCAGAMGTGTTGCCATGGAGACTAATAGATGCTCTTATGCTGTACAATTTGATGCAGTATTCTGTTAGAAACTGTACATAAAGTTAGCATGCACCTTAACAGGGAAAGATACAATAAATCAGTTCCACTGGCAAATCCCATTTTAAATGAAGTCAGGTAAAGATCAGGCTTAAGCAAAATATATTTAAGCAGAATCTGATTAGTAGCTTATGTGTTATTAAAAGGATGCTGAACTTTTAATTAAATATTTTAAATCAGCTCAGATTCTTTCATTGCAGTTTTCTTGCACCCTAATGTATAGCTTGGCCTCAAACTCTTTCTAATTGTTCCAAGCAGATGCCTTTAAAGTGAAATTTCCTGTACCCATTTGAACTCTGGTTTCTGAATATGCAAAGGTTTAGTGAAACTAAAAATACTTTGGAAACTAGAATTCATGATATAGCTGATCAAAGGAAAGTTTCTGTGTCAAAGGATTCCTGGCAGGAATCATGGTGCCAGAGTATTGCATGTAATTGGCATAGAATGCAATTTCACTTTTATGTATAGGATCAACAACGTTTTAAGAGCTTTTTCAATGATAAGGAAAGATGAAAAAGCAGAAATAGAAAATTGAGATTGACAAATAACCAGAAATATATTTGATTAAAAAAAATTAATTCAGTTAATCAAAAAACATACAGTTTCCTGACATGTAAGTATGAATGTGCCAAATTTGAATTCTTCCAAAAATGTTAAATATGCTGAAATAAAAATTAAAAGTCCTTTTTTTCTCACTTGCACATGTTGTCTTTTACCATCGTTGCAGTGCCTTAGCCTGATGGTCATAATTTCTATATGGTTTATTAATGCATTTGGAATGTGAATAAATTCTTCTCTAGCAGAATTTTTTTGGTTTTATCTTACTCTTTTGGGATTTTTTTTCTTATCTGTTCACACTGCTGCTTACACAAACAAAGATGAAATCATATTTATAGAGTCATAGAATAGTTGAAACTGGAATATGTGTGCCTCCAGGAGCACAGCACTGTTTCCACTGATTGCAGTAGGACACTSATCTCAACAATTTAAAATTCATTTCTGTAATTAAAAATATATTGCAAAAAACGTGAAAGAAAGCAACTGATGATAGTTCAATTTATCAAAGTTTGTTTTCACTATGTATTCCTTACATTTCCTTTTCTGTTGAACCATGGCCTGGTACTTACTTGCTGTAAGTACRACAAAACTAAAGTCTTTGATACACAATTTATGCTTGATTTAAGAGGAGCATTTGTTCTACACAACCCATATTATGAATTTTCRTGATATAAATGTACTATTTTGCTAAGTTGAGTGTAATCATTGGATACAAGCCAGTAGTTCCTAGAAAATAAATGTTAGTATTGGCAGCATTGTACTTCTTTTCTGTCTTAGCATTAAAAAACAGTGTTTGTTAAGTAGGTTAGTTTGAACTGTAGTCAAAGTGAGTTTCATCTTCTCTACTTCTGTCCTTGAATGCATTTGGGATATGAGGAAACAATATAGTGAGTTATTTTATTATACTTGCTTTAAAGACAGCTTTAGTCCCATAGGCACCATTAATCATCAGTTGACTCCTTTGGAAAAGAAAAAAAGATTTGTTACAGGAGGTTGGAGGCATATGAACTATGGCATATTACYTTATCACCAAAATTATATGAATCTTTCTTCAGATGAATAGTTTCCATTTCTGTACAATCAGTATTCTGCCTTTCTCTTAGCAAAAACCTGGAATATTTCAAATACTTTTTTGATATTTATCAAATTAATCTTTCTAATAAAGTTAATGAGCTTTGAAGGTTTATGTTGTCCATAAATAGGAAAAAAATGGTTTAGAGACTTGGTAAGTAGCTTACTACTGAATTAAAATTCAACCTGAATTGTCTGACTTTGGAGACATTAACCCATATACATATCACAGTACAGTAAGGGGAAAAACTAAGTGGGTGAAACTCAATTAATTGGCATCTTTCTTTMTTGACAGGCTAGTGAAGGATGCCCCATGGGATGAGGTCCCTCTTGCTCACTCCTTGGTTGGTTTTGCCACTGCATATGACTTCTTGTACAGCTACCTTAGCAAGATTCAACAGGAGAGATTTCTTGAAGTAATTGCCAATGCCTCGGGATATATGTATGATGCATCCTACAGACGTGGATGGGGCTTCCAGTACCTGCACAACCACCAGCCTACCAACTGTGTGGCCCTGTTGGCTGGAAGCCTGGTTCTGATGAATCAAGGTATGTGCTAAGCCATAGGAATGTTTTTTTCTGRAGTGTATCAACTCAAATCAGCAACTTACTTAAAATTCAGCATTTAAAGTTCAGGATTTGATAAATATGCTTCTTGGGTTTGCTCTTTTGCTGCTTAGTAAAATTTAATTTACTGAATAGAGGCAAAGGCTATGGGTGGATGTACAATGCATGGTGTGTGTGTATATAAATTCAGTTTTCTAAGTGATTTGGAAATTCTTGTGTGCAGTTTGTCCAGTCCAGATTTATGGACAGTGTCTTTCAGAGTAGATTATCAATGATGAACGATGCAATYGGTCTCCTTACACAAAGTGTTGTGAAAGTCAGTGGTCAGAATCACCCAGCACTCTGAGTTGGGAGCCAGACAACAGCATAATTTGGAATTTCATCCTAGACTTCTGTGCTGTCTTCTGGGAGAGGTGCAAAAGTGTGTCTTTATCCACTCAAATGCCACACCTTAAGACCTTTCTTCCCAGCAGCCTTGTCTATGGAGATGAGCAAGGCTGTAGTTTTTTTTYCCCTCTGAACTCTGTATTGCACCCCATAACCAATATCTGTGCCAGGTATCCTCTTCTTTGCTTTGAGCACATAAAACCATCCCTCCCATTTCCAAGATTAGAGCCCTGGCCAGTAGCTTTTGTCTGCTCTATTCGGGGTGTGTTCCTCTCCCTCTGGAGAATTCAAGTCACAGAGTTAGAGAGAGAAAGCAGGTAAGCAATCCTGACTTTAAACCCCTTCAACTGAGAGATGGAAGGCATGGAGCCAGTTCCTGCTTTTATAAGAACGAATCAGTATTTCATCAGGTGATTAATTTTTACGTGCTAGAAGTATTTTGAAAACATGATTCCCAATGGAACTGCTTACATGCTGCAAATCAAGGAAAATCTAGTTTCTGGATGCTGATGGTGTTGCCAAGCTGCTGAGCTCTGCCAAGCACAGGCTCATCCGCACATCACTGGAGCTTTCAAGTGCCCAAAGAAGAGTGACAAARAACTCTGGCACCTACTCTGTTTGGAGGGTCATTTTTTGCTAAGTGCCTGTCAAAACAAACACAGTGACTGATGTGTATATGCTGAAAAACATCTAGAGCTTGTGTGGAAGTTATTCCCTATCCTCCTGTCTTGCCTTCCACAAATTTGAGATTCAGGCCATGTTTATTCAGTGGGTCTTGCTAAATTTCGTGTGATTCCATCCTTCCCTARGCCTTTATTGGTGCAGAAGGCTGGAAGTTTGCAAGATGATTCTGCTCTTCGTTGGACAAGCAATAGTAACATCACAAAGCTGGGCAATATTTTTTTCACTAAAGTGATGGTGTTTGGAAGGCAAAAAAAGTAGGAAATTCATGAGCAATTTGAAAATCATAGTAATATTTCAAATTAAAATACATCAAAATGGACTGTGTATATCTAAATTAAAATTCCGTTGTTTCAATATAGAGCAACTTTATTTTTTAAAAAATTGCAACTTAAATGAACTTTTTCTATTGGTCTAAAATAAAAAAAAAAAAATTAAGACCTATAACTTCAATATGAAAGACATAATCTGAAAGAGAAAAAAAAGAAAAAAAAGGGAGAAAAGGGATGAACATATTATGCTTCTGTATCAGATACATAGCAATCACAAATTATGTTTCCCAGTGTGGACTTTTCTCACAGAAGGTTTAAATTCCAACTAATAAGTTCAACACAATTCAGCTATTAAAACTTATAGAGGTTAAGTAGYCAATTTAAAAGCATTTAAATGTTGCCATAGGAATGAAAAATGAGACTAATTGAAATKAATTCTAGGCCCATACATGTAGGGATGACTTGACACTTAGACACTCAGCTATTCAAAATAGTAACTTGAGTAAGGCCTTGATATAGATACAGATACCTGGTTTATAAACTGCTAATTTTAGGTGAGATTTGTTCTGATTTGTTATGTAGCCTGAAGAATGTTGCCTTTTACTCTTTTCATTTCGATGTATTATTATTCTTCTAGTGTACTACAATACAGCACAGATATACACTAAGTAAACAGAACATTAACGCATTGCAGTGGTAAATGCACAGTGCTAAGCCATGGCAAATAGCATGCTTGCAGCAGGCAAAAACTAGCTTTTGTGGCTTTTATGTCACAAGGGAAAACAAAAGTAGAAACGTTAAGGGTTTTATTCTGGCACACCACTGTGCTGCCAACTCCATCAGAGTAATGCACGAGTGTCATAATAGCTGTGAGTAAAGTGGCAATAAGTAGTACCACTGKCCTGTTGCTCAGCCCTTCCCCATCACAGTTTTCTCTTCAGCCAGGCATTTGAAATACCATGCTAGATTCAGTTTGTCTGTTTTGCTTCGACAGTGCTGKTTTTTTTTCCTCTCTGCTAACTGAGCAGAGTTTGGCAGCCTTGACTAGTAGGATGCCTGAATTACTCATCACTCTGCTGAGCATAAATACAGTATGAAACACTCTGAGTAGCAGGATTGAATGTAGCTGCTTCTCCCTTAGCCTGACATATGTGTTCATTCAGCAGGCACTGCTTCACCACATAGTGGGGTGTGATGTGTGCCAGCTGAGCTTTGCTATTATGTCTGGTTAAATCAGTGTCCGCACACTTTGAGCTGAGAGAACCCTGAGTTGCCGTGTGGAAGCACAAGGCAGTTGATCTCTGSTCAGTGCTACCTCTCTTGCTACTCAACCCAAAAGAAAATAAGAGAAGACACATGGCCTTTCCTCTGCTAGGTTCCATGTGCTGACTTCTGCMATACAAAAATGCAGTGCTGAGAGCCTCATGCTTGTGTTTAGTGAAGGCAGATTGGCATAGAGAAGGTTTCTCGTGACMTTTTCCCAGGTCCTGATTTGTGTAGAGCAGATCAAAATAGCAAAATCTCTGAAATGCTTTTYGTTAGAAAAACTGAAACTGCCTAGGGCTTTCATATTTGGAGGCTGAGAATTTATCTACTTGGAAGATTAATTTTATTCTGGAATTGAGGATTCTRCTTTTAGAATTAACCATGCAAAGCTCTGCCAAAATAGCTTTTATTTGGATAACTCTTTAGGTTGTACAACAAACTGAAAATATAAGTAGAACAGACCAGGTCTTAAAATAGAACATGAGTTAGTAGAATATCAGTCAACTGCAGCTCAAATGTGAACTTTTTTACTTTTTCAGTTTCAGTGGATCTCCTTACCATGCTGGTGATCCTGATCAGAATTGTTGCATTATTGGAGCCCTCTAGTGGGGCCATCACTTTGTTTTCATACAGCTTTAATTTGAAATGCAATAGCCTTAGTTTGGCCCTTCCCTTTTTGCACGTCCTGAATGCATTAAGGAAATTTTCATTTTAACTTGTAAAGTGTAAGTCCCACATTATTGGGAAAGGTGTTTCATAGATTTTTCCCCTGCTCATGTGACCTTCTTTTGCTGTGTTTAAATACAGTACTTTATTTTTCACCCTGGAAGCACGGAGAAGCTGCAGCAGTAGGTTGTWTTGTAGACCCCTGGATTGCAGATTCCTTGCTGTGAAGGGTCTCACCGTGGGAGTACAGATGGCATCTCTGAGCTGTTGTGCTGTAATTAGTTATGCCAATGTCTTTTTCTTTCAGGCTACCTTCAGGAAGCTTACTTGTGGACCAAGCAAGTGTTGGCAATCATGGAGAAGTCAGTTGTCCTGCTGCAGGAGGTCACAGACGGCTCCCTCTATGAAGGGGTGGCTTATGGCAGCTACACAACCAGATCRCTGTTTCAGTACATGTTCCTTGTCCAAAGGCACTTTGACATCAATCACTTCAGCCACCCCTGGCTCAAGCAGCACTTTGCATTTATGTACAGGACTGTCCTGCCAGGTAGGTYCTTTGGGTGAACGAAGACGAATCTTTTATTTTTGAAGCAGCAATAAATTTCATACTTGAAATAGGCCATCTTAAAATAASTCTCTACTTAAGTTTTTAAAAATAACMATTTCCTTGRATTTTRCCYTCRTCTGTCATCAAAACATCCTTGTTTATCGCTGCTTATTAATGAGGRACATCTTCCACTAGCCCATGCTGCYCAAAGCSCCATCCAACCTGGCCTTGAACACTGCCARCAGTGAGGCACCCACAMCTTGTCTGGGTGACCTGCACAAGGGTTCCACCAGCCCCACAGGAAAGAACCTCTTCCTTATATCTAAACTAGGTGTACCCTCTTTCAGTTTAYGGCTGTTACCCCTTGTGCTGCTTATTTGCAGGACACTTCTTTAGGAACTTATGCTGTTYGAATTCCTGGTTAAAAATACTTAGATAACTCTTTTGGAACCCCAGATCTATCTATATATGTAAGGGGGCTGAACGCAGCTTTGGCATGCCAGTACAGGCACACATGTGGTGACTCCATGTGAGACTTCAGGTATCCTTTGGGGAGAGGTTCCTAAGAGCAAAATGAGCTCACACTGACRGTTTCAAGGTGAAGCTGATTTTTCTCTTCCTTGGGGGCACCTCTGGTTTATTACTTTGGAGAGTACAGATTCATGTAAGAAAAGTGAAAGCTGTAAGGGAAAGTTACCTCTGCCAGATTTGAGGGAGGAGAGGAAGTGGGTGGGACATTGCATCTCACATTTTGTGTAGTACTTTGGCTGTCTGTAGTACTTTAGCTGTCTGTAGCCCAAAGCCAAAGAAGAAAGCTGAATATTCAAGTTTGCTGCAGCAGAAGGAAACAGCTCCTGTGTAACCTATTTACGACTCATTTACAAGCAGGTCTGTAAACATCTGAAAAGGCTGCTTCTGTTTGCACCGCTTGGCTTCACCTTCACGCTCTTCAAAAGAATTTTTGTGTGCTTATTTGTTYTCCCTAACATTCCTTTCCACTTTTTCCCAAGGGTTCCAGAGAACCGTGGCCATTGCGGATTCCAACTATAACTGGTTCTACGGGCCGGAGAGTCAGCTGGTGTTTCTGGACAAATTTGTCATGCGCAATGGCAGTGGGAACTGGCTGGCAGAGCAGATCAGAAGGAACAGAGTGGTGGAGGGCCCTGGCACACCATCCAAAGGGCAGAGGTGGTGCACCCTCCACACCGAATTTCTCTGGTATGAAGGGGGATGAGTGGGCTCAAAAGGAACCTGGCAGCTGTTTGCTGTTGGTGATAATTCATTATCTTTAGATTTTGCACTGTAGAAGCTGAAATGAGGCTGTCCATGTGCCACCCAAGGTCACGAGGTACTCACTTAGCACAGATGCACAGAACAGGTTGCTACAGGAAACACCTTGGTCTCATCCTACATCTGCTTTTATGGTTTCTTTCCACTATCTGTTGCTTTCACAGAATATAGGACATTCTAAAGGAACTGAACATTTGCCTGTATGTAGTCTTTGTTTAATTTGGTCTATTCTAGTATGGTTTAATCTGTTGTGTTCTTTTATAATTAATTAGACTAATATTTAAAGCATAGTTTGCTTTTAAAATTTCTGTGAAATAGTATAAACTTTCTTTTAAAAGCTAAAGTAATCCGAGTGGTAAGACTACTATTAACTGGATTTGCACAGTAATTTGCAAGTAATGCTTGGAAAAAATGCCATGCTAGATGGATGTTTTCTCATGCAGTTTACAGCTATGCTAAGTTCTATTGCAATCTTCTAAAAATAAGAAATTAAAAGACTCAAGAAGCTGTAGATCCACATATGAATTTCCTTAGTTTGTGGAGATACCAAGTATATTTTCAAGGAGTCAGTGTAGCTATATTTATCTGTCTTTCAAGAAAAATCTAATTTGATTATCTGTTGGTTTGCATTTAKGATGTGCACATTAGAGTGCATGTTTGTTAGGCTCCAAACAGCACTTACCTTGTTAGTTGCAAAATACAAAATCTCTCCTCTACAGCCTCATCCCATCATCTTTTTCTCCTGTGTCTTTATGGAGATCCTGGGACTGTCTAGGGCCTGCCAGAAGCTCCTGGTTCKCTGTAGAGAATAAATCTGATTCCGGAACCATCTAAAAAATATTACCAGGCTTAATGATGCTTTTGTTTATTTTGATTTCTTAAAAACAATTCCAGAAGGTTTTGTTTTCCTTGGTTGTTCTGTTTTGTTTTGGATTTTTATGGGTTTAACTACCACAGATAAAATTGTAAGCATTGTGACCCCTTCKGGAATTTGGGCTTCTTTTAAAACAAAATGTCTTATATCTTAAAATTTATACAAGAAAAACCACGAAATTTTTTTTCAGCCTAGTTTAGAGAAAGAAACCAACATGCATTAACTGMTATAAATAATAAACATTTGTCCTTTAGAATGCCTTTTCATTTATTTTTAATTTTTCACCTATTCTGTTTGAAGACTGTGGGCTTCTGTAATCATAATTTTGGGGAAACAGATACTCTGCTTCTCTTTGTTAAGTAGTCAGTAAATAGGCTGAAATGCTGATGTCTAGTGCAGAATAGACAGTGTGTAAGCCTGGTGCTAATCTGCCTTTTTTTTAAAGACCCATGTTGCAGTCAGTAGTCATTTTACAAAAATATAAGACAAAACATGGCTAGTTTGAAGTAAGTGGTACTCTGATTTTTGAACTGCAGGAAGACTGCTTGCTTTAAACACAGCAGATACTTTCAGCTAATTATTCTGTAAGAAGTGCACAACAAGTTTTTATAGGGATTAGCATGATGAATACTAATTACAAGTTTATTATTAGGAAGCATAACTGTAGGCTTTATATTGTTTGTTTGCTTCTTGATGTAAATACTGAATTGTTTTTTGAGTTTTCTACAGGTGTTGCTAATGGAATCAATCAAGTGATTTTTAACCCCATTTTTCTCATCTTTTTTTTGACAGGTATGATGCAAGTTTGSGCTCTGTACCTCCACCAGACTATGGGGTTCCTAAGCTGCATTATTTTGAGGACTGGGGCGTGGTGACCTATGGAAGTGCTTTGCCAGCTGAAATYAACAGGCCTTTCCTTTCCTTCAAGTCGGGAAAGCTGGGAGGACGTGCAATATATGATATTGTTCATAAGAACAAGTACAAAGAGTGGATCAAGGGGTGGAGGAACTTTAATGCTGGCCATGAACACCCAGACCAGAACTCCTTTACTTTCGCTCCCAATGGCGTACCTTTCATAACAGAAGCCTTGTATGGGCCAAAATATACTTTTTTTAATAATGTGTTGATGTTTTCTCCTGCTGTGTCTAAGACCTGCTTCTCCCCATGGGAAGGGCAGATTACAGAAGACTGTTCCTCAAAGTGGCTTAAATATAAACATGACTTGGCTGGCGACTGTCAGGGACGAGTGGTTGCCGCCACAGAGAGAAGCGGGGTGGTTTTTATCAGGGGAGAAGGAGTGGGTGCCTACAATCCTAAACTGAAGCTGAGAAAATTGCAACGAAACCTCATCCTTCTCCATCCCCAGCTTCTCTTACTAGTGGACCAAATCCACCTAGAGGATGACAGCCCTCTGGAGGCAGCGACCAGTTTCTTCCACAATGTGGACGTGCCTTTTGAAGAAACGGCTGTYGATGACATCCACGGGGCTTTTATTCGGCACCGTGATGGGATCTATAAGATGTTCTGGATGGATGACACCGGCCGCAGCGAGAAAGCCACCATCGTCTCGAGGATGTACCCCCGTGGCTACCCCTACAACGGGACCAACTACGTGAATGTAACGACCCTGCTGCGGCGCCCCGTCACCAGGGCCATTTACCTTTTCATYGGGCCCTCCGTGGACGTGCAGAGCTTCACCGTCCATGGAGATTCTCCGCAGCTGGACGTTTTTGTGACCACTGGCGAGCACGCCTACGCCGTGTACCTGTGGCCCGTCGAGGACGGCTCCCGCTCTGTCTTTGCACAGGTTGTYGCAGACCGCCAGAAAATCGTCTTTGACAGAGCCTCTGCCATTAGGAGCGCCACAGTGCCAGAAGTCAAGGACTACGTAGGGATCGTGGAGAGGAACCTGCAACATTTTAAGCCTGTCTTCCAGCAGCTTGAGAAGCAGATCCTGTCTCGTGTACGCAACACGGCCAGCTTTAGGAAGACTGCTGAGCGCCTGCTGAGGTTTTCAGATAAGAGACAGACTGAGGAGGCCATTGACAGGATATTTGCAATCTCACAGAGGCAACAGCAGCAGCAGCGTGCCAGAGCGAAGAAAAACAGAAAGGTAGCCAAAGGCTACAAGTTTGTTGATGCCGTTCCTGACATTTTTGCACAAATTGAGGTGAATGAAAGAAAAGTGCGACAAAAGGCACAGACTCAAGCACAAAAAGAGTTGCCTGTAGACGAAGATGAGGAAATGAAAGATCTCCTGGATTTTGCAGATATCACTTATGTGAAGCACAAAACTGGGGTGTCAATCAAAGGCCGATCAGGGCTGGCACAGATGGTGACGACTGCTCGAAGTAGTGCCCCATCAATATCAGCTTCTTATACCCGACTCTTTCTGATTCTCAACATTGCTATTTTTTTTGTCATGTTAGCAATGCAGCTCACCTATTTTCAGAAGGCCAGGAGACTGCATGGCCAAAGATGTCTGTATGCAATACTTTTAGTAGATAGCTGTATATTATTGTGGCTGTATTCTTCCTGTTCTCAGTCACAATGTTAGCAGAAGACCTCTACTAGTTGACCAGTTTATGGTCATATATGTCTATGCAAAAGCATTAACCCTAATAGGGCCAAAGTTTATCTCTTTTTTTTTTTTTTTTTTCTTTTCTGAAACATTCCAAAAACAGCTGGGAAAAGATTGTTTTCAGACCAGAAGGGATTAAAGAATAGGGCAAGCAATGAATATCTCAGAAAACTCAGTAAGTACTCCTCTTTTGTGTTTGGAGTTGGGCCTCACATCTGAGGGAATGTTATGCTTTGTTCATCAGAGTTCAGTAATGTAAAGTTGTAATTAATTTTTCAGTGAGAAGAGCCCTCTTAATAGGCTTGTTTCTAAGGTCTTTTTAATGCACAATTTGGTTTGCATGTAGTGAGTTTTAATTTCAGGCTGCTAGGGATGTCTCTGGACATTCTCTTAAGATGAGGACATGTATATGAGGCAGATCTTAGGAGCAGACTTCATTTCCCTTTGCCAAACCAAAGAATGTCTCAATATGTCTCAACACTCTATATCATTATTGCAGACCCTTTTATCATGTCATCTCTTTCACACTTTGCACTCTGGCATAGTGGGGAAACGACAATCATGTCATTGCTTGCCAAGTGAGAGGCACATCACAGGTAGGCAGTAGTAGAAGGCAAATATGGGGTTAAATTGATGTAGAACACAACGCAATTCTCAGGAAAAAAAAACTTATAATTTAGCCAAGTGTAGGCTGTAGAAGGCTRAATGCTGTAGGGTCTGATCTCCATTTTACAAGGCAGGGTTTCACAAAAGTTTTCTATAGCTTCAAGCATGTCTTAATAGGGAAATAATGTCCTCGATCACTGCCCTTCCATATGTAATTTTAAAAATACAAAGAACCAAAGCAATCCTGTGGTAACCTCAGCAACTGCCAGTGTGGAAAAATATGTGTTAAGGAAGTATTTAATGTCTCTTGTCTGTTCACATGGCTAGAAAGAGGACAGTTAAAATTTTGTGAACAGCTCGTTCTCTATAAAACACCAGCAAGGGTTCTGCAAGCTCTTGGTGGCCCCAGGTCAATTATTTGGGGATTAGTGGTAAATGGAATCATGTGGTTTATGACAAAAATMGGTTTGACATCTCCACATATATTCCCCTCTGTTCATTAAACTAATTTCAAAAATTCATAGCTATTTGAGAGAATGGAAGCTCTATGGAATTGGGGCATATCTGTATGTCTTTACAGAAAAACAATTCTTCATTTGCTAAATAAAAGCATAATAATTATAGAACACTTGTTTTTCTTTTATTTAATTTTTTTCCTGATAATTACAGTAATTAAGTTCATCAGCACTTGGTTCAAACACAAACCTTTGCCTCCTCTTCTTTACACCATTTAGTAGATGTGTGCTATCGCCATTATTCTTGTTAAACCTTCAGCAAGTCTGTATGTTGAAATGTGATGAGCTTTCCTTGTCTAGACATATTGTGTGAATGGGTCAGAATATTTTCCTTATGTTCCAGCTACTGAGCCAGTTCTGAACTCTGTATTCCCATAAATAAGCTCTGCTGCAGTTTCCAGTGCCTGGATTTATTCAATATTTGTTACATTTAATCTGAGCAAAGATTTAGGTATCCAGGTAATTTCTGATCCATAGTCACTGGATTATGAGAGCCTTTGAAAAGTAACTCAGCCCACCTAAGACGTGTGAACACCTTCAAGGTAYACCTTCCCCTTTTCCCTAATGCAAAGGGCACCTGGAGTAGTTGATTGTCTATTTCAACTCACTCACTTTGTTTCTTAACGCAAAGGGAGCAGAGCCTGGGGAGTATCACCCCTACAGCTCCCTGTTGGTAGTGGTGCCTGCTGAAAGCAATTAAACTGTGACAGGCTGTGGATAACTGGAAATCTCTTGATTTCTGCCTTTGCACTGTGATGACGTAAAGACATGCAAAAATAGCTGTTCGCTCATGTTCAATTTTAAAGACACTGTTTTTTTCAATATTAGTTGATACTATTCTTAGTCATGAAATGCCAAAAAAAAAAAAGCGTATATTTCATGTCTATGCACATTTACCCTCTGTCAATTTGCTATTGCTTCGAACAACCAGCTATATAGAAAGCCAGCCTACAGAAGTCTAGAAGACTTGAGAAATACCTGCAWTTCTTTGTCTGCTTTGTAGTGTGGCATCTAAATTCTCACATGGGATTTGTGCAGTTCTCAAATGAAACTGCAGGGATTAGAAATTAAGGTACAGTTTTGCACGTTGGCTCTCCTTTGCACTGCATTTCTCTGTGCAGTTCCAGCTTTCAAAGAGGTGGCTCCAAGAGCTGCCCGTGCTCACAGCCAGGTCTCAAAGCAGCTTTTAAAGCAGAGCAGCGTTCCAATGAATGGGGTGTGTGCAATGATGCAGTGAAGGGAAATGAAATGCAGCCGCCTGACCTCCTGAATGAGAGAACAGACCCATTGCAGCATGAAGTGTGCTTCCAGGGGTTTTCCAGCTTGTGCTTGGTTTCCATCTGTTAAGGATTTATGTGTGTATGACTGTCATTACTCGCTGCTCTGAACTTCACTTCCACAGATGTAACATTGATTCAGATTGGGCAACCAAAGAAGCAAATTAAGCCTTAATTGTGCTGACTGTCTTTTAGATATGAAAAGAATCCTTACTTATTCTTTTCCAGGCAAGAGCCTTTAAAAAGTCCTTCTCCAGTGGTTATGTAAGTTTTGTTTCCACTCTTTTTTTTTCCATTCTTGTCTCTCATTTCTTACCAAGGATTGTAACTTTTTAATGGATTTTGAAACAAACAGAAGAACAGATGGTTCTATCAGTAATGTGGCATGGGCAATGGGGTGTTGGGTAGAAGTGTCTGTGTCACAGTAAGGAAACTGTTCAAGGCCTCGGATGGCAGCATACACTCGAAAATCCCAGCTGCCTTTGCTTCACTAGGAAGTGCAGTGTGGAAGAGCAGGTAARTGGGATCAGCCTGACAGCACTACTGCCTCGTGGCAGAGCTGGAGAAGATGATGTTCCTCAACACTTGCTTGTGCAGGAGAGGATGCTCTCCTCACCTTTGCATCCTTTGCCCAAACTGCATGAGAGAAGCAGCCTTGGTGAGCTCTGTGTCTGTGGTAGAGACACTGAGCACCTGGTTCATCCAGACTGGGAATATTGAACAATTTTGGAAATGTCACCATATGGTACCCAGCAGCAAAGTTATTTTTCACTCCCTATTTTAAATGGAGTAACAACACTGAGGTGTTTCTGGCTCATTGTTCTGCTCCCATTCTTACTCTGCTTATTTTTCATTTCTGAAAATGCTAATTTTCTTCATYTCTGGCCATAGGAAAAAGTGGCTGTTCAAGAACTGGGTATATGTGGATGGGTTCCTGTATTCATGTGAGACCCTGCTGACTTCACTCGATTTCTCTTCAATAGTTGCTGCTCAGTCATGCATGCTTCATTTCAGGGCTGCAGTCTAATTTACTTCAAAGTTAATTCACTGTATTCTGAACAAAGAGAATGGCAATTCAGCCCACAGGTAGTGGTGTATATGTTTGAGAGTGGAAGTGGAATCTGGTTCTTAGATTTTTTTTTTATGGTTTTTTGAGTCCTAAGAAATGGCTACCTATGTTATATGCATCATTGTGACTGAAGGAAGCAAARGGAAAGGAGCACTTTACTTCATTTCATGAAACTTGTAAGATCAAAGCTTATTCTGAAGAACTATATGTCTGAAATACATCACRTTCTTCTGCTGGCCTATGTATTTTCCACTGATGAAAAGCTTTTTCTTAGAGTTTGAAAGTGTATAGAGTCTGGAAAATAGCTGTATTTCTGCACCGGGACATTACATTCACATTTATTTGGTCTGCAAAAGGCTGAGTGGGGATCAAACATACTTTTGTCTAACTTTAATCCCTTTGCTCTGGCTAGTCTGTTAAAATCAGAAGGGTAACTCCAGGCAGGTAAGTCAGACTGAGTTAATGCAGCCAAGGTGTCATTTTCTGTCCTTTCTTGGCAGCTGCCTCCAGGAGCTCTCTGCAGCAGAAGCAGCAATCCAGTGCTGGATATGTCTGTCCTGGCATCAGTAATGGAGAGTGTCCTCCAAACAAGTTCAGCTTTGAAACAAATAATGTCAAAGCACTTCAAAAAAAGAGTCCTGGACCCTCTCAAGAAAGGAACAAAACTATTACCTGCTTCAGGCAGGTAGGAGAGCTGAACCAAACTACACAATATATAAGTGCATTCCTTTAGCTAAATGCACATGTAGTATTTTCCCTTTCCAGATGCTACCTTTCCTGCCAGGTTCTTCAGGCTGATAAAGGAAAGCAACATCCATAGCAGTTTTGATGATGTTTAGGATGCAGAAAACAATTGCTAGCATTTGAAACACATTATTGTATAAGGTATTTAGCATGCTATTTTGATGTTTTTTTCCATTTGACTTGCACCCAAAACCTTAAGTGATTTTATTGGTTCTACTCCTGACTGATCCTGGGACAAGCAAGAGGAAAACTGTCCCAGTCTAAGCCCCAGGGCTGTGTTACCATGAATAATAATCCACAACAAAAGTATATATGAATTTATGACTGTCTCCAAAATACTAACATTTTTTTCACCAAACATTCCATATTGTGTCTAGCTKTGTACCTACCCCTAGCTGGAAGGCATTCTTCAGGGAGGTGGAATGATTCTAAAATCATGAGTACAAAACCCCTGGTTGCCCACTTTTATTCATTAAAACTGTAACACAGGAGGTGAGGACTGCCAGGAAAGGCGAGTCCATTGGATGTGCCTACAGGAAATGCCAGCGAAGAAAATTTGAGGAGGATTGGGGCACRGAAACTTCCTACACTGCCACACTGCTGTGAAAGTAAGCTAGATGAATTCACCCTGTGGGAAAGGGGAATACATGATCAGCATATGCATTTCTTTTTATCCTTAAGGAACAGGACTATCCTTGGGATGAGGAGCTGAAATCTTTTGAAATCTTTGGGACATGTTAAGGAAGGCCAAATTGCTCCATGATCTAGTAAAGATGGAAAAGTAGTTATAGTAGATCTTTGCTATTAATTGTAGTCTAGAACTATATTCACTTTACTCATGCTTGTGCTTTTTTTTTATGGCATAACCCTTATTTTGATCACGCAAAGTAATTTTATTCTTTCACTAATTAAGGTTGTCATGGAGTTTCCTCTGGTGTACTCTACTGCAGGTTGGTAGCCATGGGAAAATGGGCAGAGGACCAGAGTTACTGGGAGGGCTCTTAAAGAACTCTGCTTTTGTGTAAGCTAGAGGAATATAGATGTCCAATAATACTATAAAATACAGCTGCAAATGCATGCAAATAAAATGACAATGATGATGGAGTWTTTGAACATTACAGAATAAATGAGGGCAGACTAAGAGACTTGGAAAGTTACTGCTAACATAAAATATACGCAACTGGGAATATTTTCTTCTTGTGTGCCATATATCATTCTTTCCTTTTGAATCATATCTTCCCATTAAAAAAAATGGAAAGTGCACACACAASTGCTGTTGAGTGTAATAGAGTTCARCCTTTAATACAAGCCAGACGTAGTTACCATAGAGCCTGACATAGCTTGTATAATTTGTGGTAAGCTGAAACAGCTTGGGTATTCTGTAGGTAAGGATTAGATTGATTAGAAAAATAYATGAGCAAGGGAGGTTGAGGATCAGAAGCCAGAAACTTTTCAGTTCTTTGACAGCTTTGAAAAGGATAGGGTCTCAAATCTTGGGCTGCACTACTGTTAGGAAAAAAAAATCTATAAGCAACAAAATTTTGGCACCAAAGGAACCCAGGACGGGAAACTGGAGACTGTGGTGTACTACCATGAACTAAAGAAATACTWAATTTGTTCAAGTTTAAAAAGAGGAAGAGGATTAATTGAATATAAAAGGAAAGAGCATTTTTTGGAGCACGTGATCAGACGCCTTTAGGACACACACATACACACACATGGAGAGCAACAGATCAAATCTGTCTGATAGGACAAGGGGAAATGGTCTTAAGATGAAAGAAGGCAAATTTAGATTCTATATCAACAAGAAATTCTTTACTGTGAGGGTGGTGAGGCTCTGGAACAGGTTGCCCTTAGAGRTTTTGCCCCATCCCTGGGTGTGTTTAAGACCAGACTGGATGGAGCCCTGAGTACCCTGGTCAGTGGAAGATTCCCTGCACATGGCAGGGAAGGTTGGAACCCAGTGATTTTTTGAGTCTCTTCCAACCAAGGCCATTCTATGATTCTATGACTCCATGAACTCCCAGCTATTCAGCAATTCCAAGGCAGAGACGTGTGATTGTGTAACCCAAAGAAAGCAAGGACAAATGGAATACAAAACATCTAAAATAAGAGTATAGAAATATTGGGGGTTCAGTGCACTTAAATTTGCAAAGTAACTTCATGGTATTTAATTTTCCATAGTAAATGAAAAAGACTGAGCTTTTCTTTCTCAGAACTGACTAGTTAACTACACAAGGTGATTTACCTGGTTTGTCTTAAATATAATCTCTCTCACCAAGGCTACTTGATTTCATCATAAAACATGACAACTTCTACCTTTCTAATYGTATGCTTCTATCATATATTTTTATAAGCAAATATATATTTATGAGCAAATATAAGCTCAGCAAATATTTATYACTTAATCCATAGTCAGCATTAAAGAATCACACAGATTTATTTATGGCTCACTCAGGTTGTAGATTGAACAATAAAACCCTCATACAGCTGGTTGCTGTGGGACATTTGGACTGGGTCACAGGATTGTCCCCATGCAGAAATGAGACATGTAGGGGACCCATAGTGGTAAAATAGCAGCAGTAAATTATGGCAAAGGAAAAATTAGTGCCATGATTTATGTGTCTCTGTACCAGAGCGCACCCGTCAGAGCCTCCTTCAGAGCCACGCTTGGTTTTCCAGACCTGTTTCCTTCCTACCCACTAAAATTCATTTTCAGCCAAAAACTGCTAATAAATGTAATGCCTTAAAATAGCAGTATAATGTACACAAATGCTTGTAAGCCGTGCAGGCCCGGGCACAATGCTACTTCTCAGGCTGCTGCTCTACTTAGCATTAGTACTRTTAATGATTTATGTGGTGCCACTGAGCCATGTGACGCTTCCCAAACTTGTAAGAAGGCTGGTTCAACCATAAAGTCAGAAACTTCCTCAGTTTCACAAACAGAGGCACTGAGCCTCTGGGGGAGGTCAGTCCACCTGGAGGGAGGTGCAGATCTGTTTGTGGACAGACCTCCAAAACGTTAAACATTAATTTCACCTGGAACAAGACAAAAGGATTACAAGAATTTTCCTAGAATAAAAAGACTTATTATCCACGTGTCTTTCTGAACTGGAGAAATACAGCCCACAGATCTTTCAGTTGAAGAAGCAAGTCCAATTCTTATAAACAGAAAACGGATGCAGAGGTGCTTTTTTCCACTGCATCCATGAATGTGCAAGATATTAGAGTGTTAGTGTGAAGAGGGAGTTGAGCTTCATAAAACTAATAAGAGGAATTTGGGACAGGATGGGCTTGGATGTAGGAGCTAGGAGAATGACTTATAGGAAAACAAAACCAGTCTTTTGCTTTTCTGAACAATTAGAAAACATTCCAGAAAAAAAAAACAAAAAAAAAAAAAAACCAAAAGAAAACCCCACAAAAAAATAACCAACAACAAACCTACTGTAAGGACTTATCAATGTAACTAGGACAAGATCTGCACAATATGTACTGGTAAAGCCCCCTAGTGCACACACACAACACTTACACACACTGCATTTATGACCAGTGTTATGCGCTTTATTGAACCACAGAATTAGTTCAGGCTGCAGCYTTTTCCACATAGAAAATGTTTGAGGATCATTCATCTGCAAATTAAAGGATAGAAATTAAAATGTCGAAGAGAAAATAAAGTAYTAAACAAGTCCATTTGTTTTCAGCTGACCCCTTCATTTTAATGAAGACTATTTCGAAACAAAAAGATGCATTTTGTTCTAAAAATGTCCATCTTTTAAATTCTAACATTGTTCCCATCCCCCTTGGAATACATGAAATTTAATGCAAATCAATGTAAAAACAGCCATTAAATTGGAATTCTGGGTCCTTTTACAGAAAACTGTTTTTCTGAATACTTTCCATATAATGCTTTGCAGCTGTTGTGGCCAGACAAGTGTTAACTTAGAGGGCAAGAAAGAGCTGCCCTGGGAGGAGAGAGCTCTGTGTGAACAGAGGGCTCTGTAACTCCCTGATCCCACAGCTYCTCACACCCAGGAGCCCCCTGGTCTGCCCCCAGCTCCCAAAAATGCCACCAGCTGGTTTCTCCCTGGCCACCCCTGCTCCCCCCTTTCCCAACCGGGGTGGTCTCTCTTCCCTTGCCCGCCACTCTCTGTGATTATTTACTGGAAACATGTTTTCTTGGAGGAGAGTTAATCCTTTTTCATGCAGAGCTCCGCTCCCTTTTCCCAGGAAGCTTGTTCCTGAAATTGTATTTTATTATAGATAAATAAAACACTGCTAAAATTAGGCTCAGAAAGAGAAGTAGCAGGGTTTCTTGGCTCTGTGCTTTCCCCTGTGTGGTCGTAATCCGTTCCAGAGAGCTGCCTCTGCTCCTTTGGCTCTCTTGTTGAACCAGTGGTTCTTGGAGGCAGCTCATGTCCCTGTCTTCGTCAGGATGTGTATTTGCAGCAATTTCACCTTGAATCTTTCTGCCATGCTGACACAGAATCACAGAATCATCAAAAAGCTTTGGGCTGGAAGGATCCTTAGAGATCATCCAGTCATGGGCAGGGACAGTTTCCATGTGACACTTTCCACAAAACCCCATCCAACCCGTCCTGGAACACTTCCAGGGATGGGGCATCTGCTAAGACTTTTTCTGCTGAGAAAGTGAAATGGTGAATTCTGCTTTTAAAGTGGGCTAATCACAGTCTCTATCTGCCTCTAAGTAAAAATCAAGGTARCAATATTTGCCAATAATGCAAAGTTATTCTCAATATTTAAAAATGAACCTCTGCTTTAAAGAGCTGGAGAGATACTTTCTTAGGCTGCCTGGCCAGAAGGCAAAATGGCATTTCTGAATCAGTAAATAAGAAGTGGTGTTCAAAGTGAAACCAAATCCCACCTTCATACATACACTAATAGATTCTGAGCTTGCTGAGATTACCCCTTAGGAACTAAAGGGGTTTCTTATTATAATGCATAGCTTCCTAAAATACAGATTCATGGATGATTTTTTAAAAAATTTAGAAATTATTTCAAGGAAATAGAAAACAAATGTCAGTATGCCTATGTAACACTGTCATTCAGTTGCATCTTTAATGCACTGAAAATCTGATATATTTATTACTTGCCTTCATGAAAAATGATATCTGAATCCTAGACAACAGTTCAGGTGGCAACATGGATAAACAAAGTGTACAAAGGTATTCATGAGATGAGTCTCATGAACTATATTAGGGTCTCCTCAGCCTGGGAAAGAGAAGGCTGTGGGGAAGGTGTTCAAGATCATGAGTTGATAGAGGCACTCTTTTTTTACTCTTTCACTTCCAGATCTTGGGGGGCATCAAATGGGACAGTGTCAGGTTTGAATGAAGGTTAAGCTTCATTCAATTCTTGCCATGCACTTCAACACTTGCTATACAATTTTTGGATGTCAGTAAGTCTGCATGGGTTAAAACAACAAGGGTTAGATACATAAGAAATCCCTGAAATGCAAATTCCCAGGGTCTGAGTGTATTGCCAAACTTTCTTTCCCTGTCCATGATATCCTTCAGCTATTGGCTGTAACTACGATGTGGCTGGACTAACCTTCAGTCTGATCCATTCTTCCTGGTTTTACACCCTTTTTGCTATGTCATGGTATCATACTGCTCCATAAAAACAMAGTGTTCTCCAGACCAAGGCCAGCATTCCATTTAGCAGCACGTTTTCCTCTGCAGCAGCAGCAGCAGCTCRGCACAGAGCAYGGCACTTCTGGTGTGAGTCCATCAGCCACCTGAACCACCACTGCCTGCTCTGGAGCTTCCTTACCATCCTTCAGCTGCCCAAAGAGCTGACATGGGAATTGTGAATTTTAAAATCTCAAACCTCAAAATACTCTTTTTGTTTATTGGAGCTTATCAGGTCTTGTCCAGCAAGACCAAAAAAGCCTCAGTGGTTTAAAGATTAAACAAACAAGGTTCCACTGCCCTTCCCGATGGCAAAGGCAAACAAATCCATGACTAAATGTTACTTAAAACTAAAAAAAAATAAGAGTTGTATCATTTCAACATAACTATTTAAAAAAGATTGACTGATTATCTTAACAAATTGATATTATTATAGTTGAATTTTCTTTCATGAGACAAAAAGTCGTATTGTATTGCTAAAAATAAGGCAGGATAAAAATCTGCATACAATTGTGGATGATTTTCTCRCATTTTATTTACACTTGGAATCAACTGCCTCACTGAAAAGTTTCAGTGAAMAGATGATGAGATTTAAGCCATTGCTAGTTACAGAATGTGTGGACAAACACAAATTATTTCTATAAAAAAAATCTTCATGGTTTTGCCATTGGTAACTGCAGTGAGTTTCCCGTTTCACYCTGCTTGACTCCAGTGGGCACATGCCCTTTCAGTTCCTCTTCAAAGGGCTGTTTCTGTGCCTCACTGCATCACCAGCAACAGAAACTGAAAGCTCTGCAGCCGTGGGAGCTGCAGGACACTCTCTCTTTTTGCCTTTTCTGACAGAGATTTGGCTTTCCTCAAAGGAAGGGGAGGCAGAAAATGGASAGGCTACGTAAGGCACTGGATTTCTGCATCCGCCACCAGACCATTCTGGGCTACAGCATCGTGTCCCTGCTGACGGCTGCCAGCGAGCAAATCTTCTCCTCCGTGGTGTTCAAGTGTCCCTGCAACTCTGGGAACATGCTGTATGGCTCTTCCTTCCTCCTRGTGCCTGCCTTCATCCTCTTGCTGCTGGGCTACATGGTGAACGCCAGGACGTGGCGCCTGCTGACAGGGAGCTGCTCTCCAGAGAAGCGTCTCCAGTGCAGCCCCCGGGGAACCTGTGCCCGCTACAGCCAGGTGCTGGTGCAGGTGACAGCCAGAGCCTTGGTGGCCCCCCTCACCTGGATAGCGGTGGCCCTGCTCGGAGCCAACTTCTACGAGTGTGCGGCCAGTGGGAACAGCCTGATAAAGGATTTCTTCTGCAAAGACAAAGGACCTGAGTGCCAAACCCAGCTGCTGAAAACACCTTGTGATGAGAAATTGTCAGCACAGATATYGAGTGAACGGCTCAGCCTTCATGCACAGTCCCAGGTAAAGCCTCGCTGCTCTTCTCCTCACTATGGCCTTCAGCCCTGGCTGYTCAATATGTAGTGGTGCCTGCTGTTCTTCTCTCTTATATCATATATTATCATGTACCAAAAACACACAGATAGCAAAAATTCATTAGTGACAAGACAGTAACAGAAAATCAGTAGGTGTATAGATAAGCTACTCTCTGGTTTGGCACATTTGCATGGTAATGGTTTGGCGCTGTCATTTACAAAACCTCATTCAAAGCTGGGCAGGGAACCAGCCTAGAGAATGGGACTTTCCAAGTTTTCTTCTCTCTTAAAAGAAGTGGTGTGAGTTCTTCTCTTTCCCCACTTTTACGCCTCTAAATACCTCAAACTTCTGTAAATAGACATTAGTTGAGGGGAAGTGACAACACTAACAGACGGGAAAGTGATGTCTCCTTGCAGCACAGTTGTTGCAAKGAGACATCTGGAAAGAGAAGAAAATAAGGACAGCTTGTTTGACTGTAAATCTCAGTGCTTGAAYCTCATAATAATTTCACACTTGTATTCCAGAAGAACAGTTAAAATATGTATCATCTGTCTTGTTAAAGTTTCTCATGCTGAAGGCAAGCTGCATGATCAAAACAATAATACTAGTGCGGACTTTTTCTTGTTTGGAGTGAAATAAAAACTCCAAATTTTGGCAGCACTTCARTTTTGTTTCTACATTTGTGTGGATCTTGTCTTAACTCCTGTAGGAAAATCAGGTTTCCCAAAATTTTCTCAGGAAACATTAAGGGTTGGTTAAGGGAGTTAAGTTTAYAAGAGTTTATAATTACTTGGATTTTTGTAAGTTCCCATTTAGAACAAATGCTTATTAAAACAAGGAAGTCTTTATATTTGTTAAATGCTTAGCATGCTGCTTCTCCAAAAAAAAGGCTGGAAAGGGGCAAACTCTAAGCCACCGAATTCACATGGGATAAGAAAAGAGCAAAACCAAGGAAGACTGACTATTACTGATATTGCAGTGGAATATAAAAGAAACATCCAGTCAAACAAAAATAAAAAAGGCATGAGTGCATTTTTATTACTGACCAGTATTTTTTAATATCCAATCTACTTCCAAGAAAATTAAGAACCAAAAAGAACACAAACTCCTTTTGCCTTAGCATTGAATACTTTTTCATTTGAAAAAAGTCATCCCAAGGTAAAAGACCATGTAGCAGGACCTCTGCCTGGAACTTCCACCTAAGTACCCCTGGGAAAAGGAGGGACCAGCATCTGCCAGGACATCTGGTTTTGATGGGACCTCTCAGATTTGTCTAGGGATGTAAATCAGGTATAAAACAAGAATGAACTCCCATATTCAATATCCAGACCTGTGTCCTGCCTACAAAACATACAGGACACAACTTTTCCTCAGTGCTGTGCAAAAGCTAGATGGTTTTGCAGGCTTAGACATCAGGGAGAGAATCTATGTTCCATGAGAACAGAGCAGTAGGTGCTCTGATTCGCAGCACAAGGCAGACAGGGTGATTCTGTACCCTCTGCACCATAAATCTGACCACAACTGCTGAAACTGATGGTCAGTATATTGCCTTGAAAGTTAAGAAAGCTGGATATAACTGATTAAATAACCTCTCCACTTTCTCTTTTCTTGGTTTTCATCCTTAATCCAACAAGATCAGCTCAGGGGTGCAGAAGCTCYCATATTTCATATTTCTTCAATGTTTTTTTCTATACTCCCACATCTGGCCATGCAAAAACACCATTAACATATGCATCTTTCTTCCCAGCTGATAGGATGGTTCCTGATAGCCAGCATCATGACTGTGGCACTGATTTCAACATGTGTCAGCCGCTGCTGYTCCCCAGTCAGCCATCTTCAGCTCAAGTTCTGGAAAATTTACTCAGCAAAAGAACAGGAACTCTTTGAGAGCAAAGCCAAAGATCATGCAACAAAGCTGGCAGAAATAAATACAARTTGCTTTTTTGAAGCCACTGACCCAGCACCATTTCATACTCCCAGCAATGAAGACTGGTGGAAGATTTCGTTCTTGTACACCTTCAACCCACAGGAGCAGTATTACAGCATGATACACAAGTATGTGGGCACAAACAGAGGCAACTGCTCCAAATTCCAGGAAGAAGGTCAGGATCTCAATGTTTTAGCATTTGTGGATGAAGCACACACAAGCATTTCGGGGTTATAATGGAACAAATCCTTTGCAATGCTGGCAGTCTTTTAACCCTGCTGATGTAAGAAGGGTCTTATTCACTGCTTTTACTGAAATCTATGCAAATTGARTGTCAAAGCTGATAATTGTAACCCTCAGCAGATTTGCTTTTAAATACATTTTAATACTTTTGCTTAAGTACATTTAAATGGTAGTTTTCTTGTGTTGCTGTCCATTGAGAAGAGTTATGTGTGAAATAATCCGCATGTACAAAGATGTCGGCACATACTATGTCAAATTATTACAAACACCTTAAAAACTCTTGGCAGATGGAGTGACAATACCAAACCTTATCMAAGAGGCAAAAAGGAATGGAAGATTTGATCAGAAATCCTGCTTAGTTTATTAGCTCCCTCCTTACAATGAAGCTTTCAGTGAAGCTTAGAACAAGCTGTAGATTAAAATATTTAGCTTGTCTGGAGGGGTTAGGCTCATGCATAACGTGGCAATGTAGGTGAAACTTCTATATTAACAAACATTAAAAACACATTCATATATTTAAGGACATTAAAAATCTGCWATCCATATTAGCAAGTAGTAATATTCTTATCAAAGAACATCTAATTATAAGAAACAAAGTTTTGAGTGAAGAACCATAAAGGTCACTTCTCTTCTGAAAAGCTTTTGTTTAAGAGAACATTKTAGAGATGTGAGTCAGATTGTTTGGTCCAGGCTGTCATTTTACTCTTCCCAGAAATCCTCTCTTTCTACACAATGAACTCARAAATTATTCAGACAGACAGAGAGKAATCCCAAGAAGTTATTTGTTCCATTCATTTTGCAAGGAAGAAAGGAGTCTATTTTTACTAGCTAAATATAACGAGCCTGGAAGCTTCTTTCTCACTACAAACTGAAAACATAATGGCGAAACAAGATTTAATTCTGTATTAAAAATTTGTAGAAAAGATTTTTTAAAAGCATTTATTTTGTGACAGTCACTGACTTGCTCAGTGCTCTTTTCCTTCAAGAAACTTGATGCTAACAGAGTGACAGTACAYGCTGGGGGCTGACCTCTTAGAGAGATTCTCTGTCRAGAAGGACTGGGCTGWGTAGKTGGGTGACAAGKTGACTGTGAGCCAGCAGKGCCCTTGCAGCCAGGAGGRCMAGTGGTGTCCTGGGGTGCACTGGGAAGAGCGTGGACAGCAGGTCAAGGGAGGTGATCCTGTCCCTCTGCTCAGCCCTGGTGAGGCACATCTGGAGTGCTGTGTCCAATTCTGGGCTCCTCAGGACAAGAAAGTCATGGAGCTACAGGGGAGGGCGCAGCAGAAGGGCCAAGAAGTTGTTTATGTTCTGGAGCACCTCTCTTTTGAGGAGGGACTGTGGGAGCTGAGCCTGTTTAGTTCTGGATGAGAGAGGACTGAGAGGGGATATCGGTAACACATCTCAAAGGTGAGTGCCAAGAGGAGCGTGCCCGACTCTTAGCAATGGTGCCCAGCAACAGGAGGAGGAGCAATGGCCACAAATTAAAGCATGAGAAGTTTCTCCTCACCATGAGTAGAACTTCTTTATGCTGAGGGTGGCAGAGCACTGGAACAGGCTGCCCAGGGAGGTCATGGAGTCTCCCTCTCTGGAGACATTCAAAACCCACCTGGATGTGTTCCTGTGTCACCTGCTGTGGTGACCCTGCCTTGGCAGAGGGGGTGGACTAGGTGACCTTCAAAGGTCCCTTCCAATCCTAGCAATTAAGTAATTCTGTAAGAAAACAAGGACAGTATAGGTTGTTCACTTTCAAGATAACATTTTTTTAAAAGAGAATACTTGGCTAGTCTTGCTAGAAAAAGCAAAAATGGGCACGGCCAATAAAGCCACGTTCACCTCAATCATAACCAGCAAAAAGCACCTGAGGGCTGTTGCACAAGCAGAGAAATCAGATAAATTCCACAAGACCTTTCATCTGTAACTTAAGGAAAAGTAGTAATAATAATTTTTTTTTTTTTTTAAAAAAAAAGGCAGGGAAACTTGTTACTGATTATAACATATTGCTATATATTGTACATGTTGTCATTTCTTACTGGCAGCAGGTAAAGCAGCTGGGCTGAGACCAAGGCTGAGTAATGAATACTTCATTTTTTGCTCCCTTCAAAATTGCTGTCTTAAAGCTCCATTACCCTCTGCCACCACTGTACCACAGCGCTATGACAAACCAAGGAAGAGAGAGTATCATGAGCACTGTGCAGGTCTGGTGAGGATGAACCGTGGTAAGAGATGCCCCCACTTAGTGTGATTAAGAGTTAAACAGCCTGAGGGAAAAATAGGATAAGGCACAAATCACAGTGATAAAATCAGGGTTAACTCATGGCTGCACTGAACTTAATTGTTTGTATTTCTGTTTAAAACAAGCATTTTGGTGAGCAGAGGGTATGCTGGCTTTGTGGGTAGGGTGCTGTGCTAGGACTTGGGGTTTTGTCCAACCCTTACCCARACATCTTGCATTACACCAAACAATTTTAAATCCTCCTGTAACTCCAGTCACTGTGAGGCTGCTCCTTCTCTACTTCCCAGTCACGCTGTGTTAACAAGTCCACTGCCAAGAGGAAGATGTTCCACAACTGGTGGTGAAGGCCAGGTAGGGGAGGTGAAGGTAAGGGTAGACAACACGATGACCAAATCAGTTGTGTGTCAATCTCAGAATTTTTATTGAAGTTTCCTTAGACTGGTACAGATCCACAGTGACTGCACATTAAATACATCATGCTTTGTTCAGTGTGTGGTCACAAGATCATTGCTCTTGGAGAGAAGGCTGACAYGAAAAGCCCACAGCTTGGAGCGACACAAGCATTGCTGTGGTTCTGAGATTGCTGCAGCSTGGGTGCACATGGGACTGAGCAGAAGGGCCAGCAAAACTGCAACACTGTGGGGCCTGAAGAGCTGCAAGGAACACAGCCTTGCAGCTCCTGCTGCCAGAGAAGCCACATCCCTCTCTGGTTTCAAAGACAGCAGGATGTTGGAGTGGAGGCCAATGACTGGCAATGGACACAACAATCCATGCACCTGTGAGTGAGAAACTGAGAACAGCAATCACAGAGGATGAATCCTYTATAGATAACCACACACAGCCAGGGAAATAAAGCAGCCATGCTTTGAAACATTGCTGACAAACAAAATGGGAAAAGGTCCAGTCATCTTTATCTGAAAACTATTGGTATGCAATTGAGTATTTAGCACACACTATATACTGAGATAAAACTTCCATTTAGCTCAAGAGCATGGGTATGTGAAAAGCTAGGGCAGATGATTTTGATCTTTTTTACTGATATCTGTGTCATGACAATTAACATTGCCCTCTCCTGTCCTGCCCCTCCTCTTTGCTGCCCAGCTCTCTTCACCTTTCAACCAGGTGACTGGTTCAGCAAAGCCATTTTTACCCTGCATGTCTTCTTTTGAAACAAAACACACAAAATATACCTCAGCAAGGGTTTCTCCAAATACTTTTTTCATTTGTTCCTTTTGTGCTTTCTGTCTTCAGGCTTCCTTAAAAATGTAATTCCTATTTCTGTCACAGCATCACCCTTCAGCCTGTCCTGGAGGAAGGTAACTTCTGCTGCTAATTGAACCTAGAAAGAATCAGGTCTGATCAGTTAAGCAAAGAAATGCCCAGTTTTCCACCCTCCTCCAGTATTAATGAGGCTTTTCTCTCTCTCTCTTACCACAAGAGGACCCCCTTKCTCAGGTTTCATAGGAAACAGATTTCTAGATTGTTTTAAAATAGCTTCCCCATAGTGTGAATTGCCATTTAAGCAAATAAAAAGGAAGTTTATGTATATTGGAATTTATATATTACCCTTCATCCCAGTGCTTTGCTTTCTTTTGAGACCCTAATGCTTGATGATTTTGTGATCACAGAATTTCCTGGCATGTACTGAGACTTATTATATACTTTTGTTAATTAGTCTTGTATCAGATACTATCATTCAACACTGCAGGGCTGAGGCTTTTTTCTCCTGAAATATAAGCTATATGCCAAAAGCAGCTCAAAAGTAATCTCCTTGAAGAAGCTCTAYAAGTCAGAAATTTTCAAATTACAYYCTTTATTTGCATTTTTGTAAAAATYTTAAATTTAGGAGCAAAATTTGGAATTCCATCTCACACACTTCTGATGCTTTTGCTTTAACATTATACTCATACTCACACTTTGTTCTCTCTTTCAGCAGTACCACRGTAACCTGAGAATATTGTTTATCTTCACATGTTTTAAAAGAATCAGGGATGACTATTACTGGCTACAGCTGTGCAACAAAGTGTGATAAGCTCCAGGAGCAGCAGAGAAACCCCACATGCCCTCCTGTCTCTCCACTTTTAAGTGTTATCTCGCTTCCTGATCCCACCTGGCTTTTGCACCCAATTCAGCCGCTGAACAGCCAGGCAGGGACAGTGTGGAGCTGCCCTAATCCGTGTACTTTTCTACCTCAGGATCCAGGATCAGCGCTGTTCTCTTTTATATAGATACAGAGATTTAACCTGAGAGGTTAAACAATGCTGCATTTCCTACATTGGTCTGAACAAGTGGTTTTGTTCCCCTGTGCTTCAGCAAATTAACAAAGAAAGGAGAAAACAGAAGTGCACTTCCTTACCATTTCCAGGGCACCCCGAATCACCCCACAGAGGAGGTTACAATAGCAAAGTGATGCTCGTTCTGCTGGCAGCTCCTCCACAAAGTCCACTAGTGGGTTTTTGTCCAAAATTAAGGAGAATTCATTCCCCATGGCACTACTGCAGCTCACACTAGGGGTGACCCCAAGGTACATCTTGAAAGCAACCTGCAAAAGAATGAAACTCGGCTGTTTGAATACGTTGTGTGCAAACCAGAGGTGAAACTTTAGAAACCTCCAGTAGACGATTTTTACCCTAGGAAGAAAGGGGGGAGAGCCAGACAGGTGAAAAATCAAGGTCCGTTTGTCTCTTCTGTGATCAGCTTGAGCCAGMAATGCAAATCCAGCGCTATGTGAGGCTCTGGGGAAACACAGCAGAGAGCTGCTCTTTGATGTTCCTGCATTTACAACCCCACACAAAGCGGTTTTACTGTTACCACTCGTCTGCTTTCGGTCTGCTTTCAGTCGTGTCTTACTCCCTTGGGACCATTAGCATCTATATTAGCTCATTTCACTACCTCGCCAGCAGCTTTTCTAATCACAGCTCAAGACCTCCTGCAACCGGCCGAGCGTGTGTTTTTTTCCACTCTGATCTGCATCTGCAGCCACTGAAAAAAAAAAAAAAAAAAAAAAAGAAGAAGAAAAACTAAAAATATCCCAGCCCACCAAGAACAAGAATGCCAAGACTGCAAACTTTTATGTCACTGTAAATCGCAGTGTGTGCCCTGCGAGCGCCTTCTCAGTGACATCACGGCGTTATCTCGGCAGGGCGTGGGCAGCGGGAGAGCGGCGGCTGCTCCTCCTCGGCACGGCTCTGCCCCGCTGCACGCCGCCAAAGAAGACGAGAAACCCTCTCCATTTGCACCTCTTCAATGAGTATCAGACATGGATGCTTTCCAAACGATCCTCAAGTTCTTTATGAACCGGAAAACCGCTATAGGTTACAGTTTTATGGCGCTGCTGACAATGGGAGGCGAACGCGTGTTTTCTCTTGTTGCTTTCAGATGCCCTTGTAGCAACGAAAACTTCAGGTACGGTCTGGTGTTTCTCTTCTCGCCAGCTCTTGTTTTGCTAGTTATTGGATACTTCTTGAACAGCAAGACCTGGAAACTCTTTACAGGCTGCTGGGGAAATCCCAGGAAAATATTCCCCAGAGGGAATGTCTGTCATTTCTTTTACGTTTTTGGACAAATCACTTTAAATGCAATGGTAGCTCCAGTGATGTGGCTTTCTGTGGCTTTGCTCAACGGGACTTTTTACGAATGTGCCATGAGTGGCTTGGACAACCCTGCCTACTTAAAAGCAGTTTGCTACAGAAAATCTGAGMAGTGCTTTGGAGARCTACACAAGGTAGCCTGTGACAAAAGCTCCATGCCTTTTTCAGAGAGTGATGAACTGAAACGAACGCTTCAAGCACAGTCTCAGGTAAGAAAAATTATAAACAAAGGGCATTATCCAGATTGCACTGCTGCTGTGATTTATCTCTGGAAGATCCTGATGTCAGATGTTATGTTAAAACAGTTGGCTTCATGTAAACAATGGTTTGGCAGCCTTGCAAAACACAGTAAATCCATCTTTTGGTTGTTTGAGCTGTTCCATATTTCTCAGAGGGCCCCACTGGTGGCAGGTTCAATAAGACCAGAAAACCTAAAGCTTTCTTCCTGAATGGAGATTAGTCTAAAGAGAAAAAAAAAAAAAAACAACAACCAACTGGACTGTTTAGGAGTATGAATTAACAGATGTCACCCCATTAAACAGGTCTGTTCATTTTAAAAATTAATGCCTATTAAAAAAATTGTGCAACACTCTCCTATTTTAAAGRAGAGTTATTGTGATAACTGTAGTGAAATCGTAGGTCACTAACAGCAGAAAAATACTAGAAAATAAGATTTGTGAAATATATAATGTGTTTCTGTTTGCATTCCTCATTTTCATGATGCCAAGTGTGAGCATGTTTTTGTCCTGCTTGGAGGAAGTGAGAAACAGTAAAGCAAGCAGATATGCAAAGCTGAAATCTTATTACATTTTACAATATTTGASTGATACAGATTTTTTTCTCTGCATTTTAACACTAATAAATTCAAAGACAAAAAATCTAAATGGTGGAGAGAAAAAAAAAAGGCTACAGAAAAGGGAAACCAAGGGAAAACACTCTGTGCAGCCAGCAAGTTTTTGACAGGAATTGCATCCATCTGGAACAATTTCCTCTCCCAGATGCAATTTTATTTTCAAGTCCTCATGCAAATAGGACAAAGCCTGAACTGCAGACAAAGCAATTTATTTGCCAGTTCTAGAAGGAAAACACAAATAGTGCTTAAAACTTTAGGTTGTATGTATAAGAAATAGTGAAAGACCAGTGAYTCAGTTTCAGCATGAGAATATATGAGTTCATTTGCCAAGCTGCAAGAAAGTGAAAAATTGTTAAAAAGAGCAATTTCTCTAATACCCATATAAATCATCAGTCAGTACAAAGTGATTGGGAAAAATAAAGGAAAGCTTTAACTATTCTTCCATACCAGTTCCTAAGAATAGTTGTTTGTCAAGCTTCTCTGTTCAGACTTCCTGAGGAAACTTCCCATATTCCATCAGCTAAATATAAACTTCTACTGGTGGTTATTTTTTTAACATTAGTGCAAGAGTTCACATGAAAAAGGTTGTAGCTCTCCATATCATCACCATCAGAGCATGGGAAATCAGTTCCAGTGCAGATGAGTTTCTAAACCCTGAAATATTTTTTCCACACTGGAACTTCTTCCACTGTTTGAAAACAAATACAACTTTTTTTTTTTTTTTTTTTTTTTTTTTTT